>NW_019384879.1:260067-423519 GCF_000671375.1 Centruroides sculpturatus
TCCATTATCCGGACCTCCATTATCCGGATTTTCGATTATCCGGATTGTTCAAAATAAACAAAAATTTTACGAACTTGCTGATTTGCACTTGGCGAATTACGACACTGTTTATGTACGTGATGGAATGCATAACTTTTTTTGTTTCAACAACGTCTCACCCAGCACAGTGGTCATAAACTCTTAAATATAATTTACGTAGTAATAAAAATATAATTTGACATACGTATTTATAAATAATTTATATTCAAATTACATCATTTTTATGACTAAGGGCGGCGAAAGGCATGGGCAACGTGGGCCACCGCCTATGCCTCACAGTCCGAAGAGCCTTGCGTTTCGAAGGTTTATCCATTACTTAAAAACTGCGAATGCGACAAAAAAATTTTACTCGTCATAAAACGATAAATAGTTTGTCAAATTTTTATTCATAAAAATGCAGTTTCAACTGCTTTTTATTTTATAAAATCCGGCTTCTTGCGCACCAGAGGGCCTTTTAAACAATAGGTAGTCTATTAGCGTTGGTCAGTAGTAGTCCAAATTCAATACGAACGTTTGTTTCTTGAAAATTTGATCACAATTTAAATACAGTATTTACTTTTAATATTACTGATATGTCATCGAAAAGAAAACATGTTGTATTATCATTAAAAGACAAATTATTTGTTTTGATTATCCGGATTTTTCCTTATCCGGACTACCTTCATCCCCAATTAGTCTGGATAATCGAGGTTCTACTGTATTTATAAAACACATTTATCAGTTATAACTTTATATAAATGAAGGTAATTGAATCTTTTCTTAATCTGTCATGGTTATAATTACTCAGATAGATTAACAAAGAAAAGTTATTCTAGAATGGAAATTCCATATTTTAATCACTTTATTTATAAATATAAATCTGATAAACGATAGTTTTTAAATGTTAATCCAGAAATTGCATAACTTGATGATTACAGTCTCTAGGATATCCAATTTTACAATCTAAAACTAAATTAAATAAAAGAATAGCTTAAAAATACAAGTTGGAATAAAAAGAGAAATTATTGGATTAGTTATTCAGCATTTGAATGTTCACTGGGAAACATTGAATTTTTTTTATCATTGATTCAAGATCAACTCTAGGTCTAGAGCTCAGTTTAGGGATGCCAAAGCTTAGTGGTGCCAAGATTTGCTGAAATTTGAAAAATTTTTTATTCAGTTTGAAATTAATGTTAAATATTTTTCTTATTTCCTATGTTCCTGCTTGACTAAAAATAACAGTAATTTCAATGTTCTGTGGAATTTCAATCAATTCAAGACATTGGATGACTATAAACTAAAACATTGTACAGATTTGATAAATGAGCTTGATTTGGAAATGTTGATAATAAATTTTGCAACCACAAAAGCCTACAAAATTATAATTTAATCTATTAGGTATTTGATTAGTATTTTTCTCTCAATCTAGTAATATATTATACAATGTAGGTACAAGATACAAAAATAAAATTATAAAATGCAGTAAATACATACGCATGTATATTATCAATTTGGTGTGATGCAACTAGTCTTGAGCAATATAAAGAATTATAAGTTGTGTTTTGAAAATTTTTAATTTTTTGTTTTATTGTTTTATTAATAATTAAAAAAAAATGAAATAAAATTTTTGTAAATTGCATCATTTATTGGCCCAAGGGCACCATATGACTTTGAGTCAGTATTGCATTGATCATTGTAATTTTAATATTGATACCCAAATTTATAATGATGATGATTCATATGCTTGTTGCAAAGCTTTTCAATGTAGTTTTCTAACAGTTTTTTTTTTTTTTTTACAAGATTATCTTCATCTCTTCATTCAGCTTTAAATAAAACTTAAAGATGTTTCTTAATTTATTTTCCTTCTATAGTATATCTCTCCTTCATCAATGATTTTTCTCTATTATTTTTACTTATTTTTATTATGAATAAGGGTCTTTTCATTAATGCTTAAAGATAAAAGCAATTAATCATGCAAAGTCACTCTCAAGGAATGGATAGCAAATAAAAAGAAAGTAGAAAATTCAAGGATGATAATATATATAAAAGAATTGAGCTGAGCCATTATTTTCAATTATTTGATATTTTACATTTTTATTTCATAAAATAACTGAATTTTTAATGAAAAGTGTGGCAAACATAATTAACATGTCATACTTTTTTCAATAAAAAATTCAGTTATTTAATGAAATATAAAGTAAACAATCAAATAATTTGAAAACAATGGTTCAGTTCTAGTAAATGAATTTAGTTATAAAGCTATTAGTTTATATAAAGCTATAACTGGATAAATGTGTTTTATTCCAAAAAAATATTGATTGTATGCTAGCTAGATGATTTGAATTTTGAAACTTTTAGCTAAATTTAACATTAAATATTTCTCATAATTCAATTTATTTTAATTATTTTCATTAAAATTTTAATTAAAAAATGAAATAATTATTGAAACTATTATTCTTGATTAGATGAAACTGATTAGAAAAAGAATTAAATTATTTTTATAAAACTAATGTCATTTAAATAAATCTAAATAATTTGGAATGTAATTTAAGTAATGTGCTGTGATTAAATTTTTAAATGCATGACAAATATGGAACATATTGGGCAAGAGTTAATTGCTTATAAATTATTAAAAGTTTTTTATTTTTGTAATTTATTATAATTTTAACTTTAAAATGATATAGAATGTAATTGAATAAATCTACACGAAAGTAATTGTTAGGAACAGATAGATTAGTTTCATTTCATCTGTGGAGACGATTAGTATACCAAGGTATATTATGTTTATATGAGGAGTAGAAAAATGAGGACTTCACAAGATAATCAGAACAAAATTGGTAACACATTTATTTATGTACACCCCAGGTATCAGATAACTGAATGCTATGAAGTACAAGGGTTAGATGCCACATTTAATTGATTACAATTTCTCGGTCTTTCCGACAAATCAAACGAATATATCGCACGAAAGTAAGCTTAGAAAAACTACAATATTTACAGGATTAAACGACACATGTAACACAATAATCCTGACACAGAACAGGGGCCTTTCTAGTTATCAAGCTTCTTTCTCAGAATTAACTGCGGCTGCCCACAGGGGTCCCGATTGGGACCTGGGTTATGGAATATCATGTACGATGAGTTGTTGCACATCAATCCTACTAACATTCTGGCACCATGGACAATACAAGGGTTAGCCGATGACACGCTGGCACTACTTGCGGGGAACAACAGTGAAAAACTGCAAGTGGAGGCGAACAAACTGCTGGACAGCATATACAAATGGAGTATAGACAATAAATTGACTATAAATATTAAAAAATCTGAGTGTATGTTATTTTNAATACAAGGGTTCGCCGATGACACGCTGGCACTACTTGCGGGGAACAACAGTGAAAAACTGCAAGTGGAGGCGAACAAACTGCTGGACAGCATATACAAATGGAGTATAGACAATAAATTGACTATAAATATCAAAAAATCTGAGTGTATGTTACTTTCGAAGGGTCATCAACTACAAAAAGCCCCTAGCCTTAAAATAAATAATGAAAGGATTTCTCATACAAGAAATCTTAAATATCTTGGCATTTATTTTGATCAAGGGCTTAAATGGAAAACGCACATTGACTATGCCTGCGAAAAAGCTGGAAAAATGGCCAACTTATTGTGCTATCTTACAGGAAAAAAATGGGGCATGAACAGTCATACATTAATAAACATCTATAGGCAGGTAATAGAACCGATTTTACTATATGGAGCACAAATCTGAAGACAGGCAGCTACAAAAATCCATAATAAAAGAGCATTACAAAAAATTCAAAGAATTAGCTTACTCAGGATAACAGGTGCTTATCGGACAGCCCCAACATCGGCTCTTCAAGTAATTGCAGATATCCCACCAATACAGTTAAAGGCTAAGGCCTTGATGGCTTCTTGGAAGTTAAGCAATCTAAAAATTTCTGAAGATAAAGAAAAGGAAATCCAAACTTATTTTGAAATAGGAATTCTTCCCAACTTAGAAGTTGATCACTTCTTTACATCTACCATAAAATTTTCAAACAAATGCAGATTTCAACCACAATTACATCCAGCCTGTTTTCCCAACTTTAATTTGGAAGAACAGAACCCAAATAACAGCACGACTCATAAATTATACACTGATGGATCTAAACAAAACAATGGAGTGGGAGCAGGCATAGTGCACCTTAATGTCAAGAAAAATCTCTTTATATGGCAAGAGGAATTCAAACTTCATAAACTTAGCACAGGGTATCAAGCCGAACTTTATGGAATACTTAAAGCTCTTCAGTATACTAACAAAATAAACTATCTAAAAGGAAAACATATCTGCATATGTTCAGACAGTAGGGCAGCACTTCTCAGTATCATTAACGGCAACCAAAAAAACGATCTTCACCGGCAAATATCTAAGGAACTGGCGACTACCAGAAGTAACATTACGCTCCAGTGGACGCGTGCTCATGTTGGTAATACAGGAAATGAGGAGGCAGATCGCCTTGCTAAAGAAGCCGCAATTAAAGACATAGAGCCGGTTATCCTTGAGATCTCCACCAAAAACATTAAAAATGTTATTCATCAGACAATGTACTCAATGTGGCAAAGGATCTGGGAAGAGGAAACAACTGGAAGAGCTACATATTGCTTTCTGCCAAATATTAAACAAAGGAGCCAACTTCAACACATTAAAATAGACTATATTACAACACAATTATTGACAAACCACAGGAACTTTAAGGCCTATCTCTATAGGTTTGGCCATAGCATTACTCCTACTTGTGAATGTGATGGCACCTCTAATCAGGATAACAAACACTTGATATACGAATGCAAGAAATTTCAACAACAGAGGAACAAACTGATCCAAGCTGTTCTTCAAGAATGCATTGCCTGGCCGTGCGACACTAGTGTTTTAATTGAAAATAAAAACATCTACAATGAACTCACTGCTTTTGTTTCAGCCACAAAGGCGCTAGAACTCAACACCAGCAGGTAGCTGGTTCTTTTTAACACGCGAATTGAGTTGTTTGCTCTTTGTGTACAATTGTTTGTTAGCATTTTTAAGCAGCTGTGTCTATTCCAAGTGGGAATTTAAATACTGCTGCCGCCTTACATTCCAAATGTACATTATTTTGTTATGTTTTTATATCTTGTAATTTTGTGGTTTTAAAATAACTACGTGATGCGGCTCATGACCTCCCTCTTCCTCTTATTTTCTCTTCCTACTGTCTTCACCCCCTTTCGGCACCTGCCAAATACCTTTCACTTACGTCTACCTTCTTCTCACTTCTTTTCATTCCCTTTGAGGATATACCTACGAGTAATGCCTCCTATCACCTTTCATACTGTTCTTTCTCAGAATATCGTATACATCCACCACGTGCTCTTAGACAAAATCCCAATCATATTTTATTAAGTCTTCTTAATTTGTTTAGTCCTCTTCATGCATTTCTTTTAAAATACCTTGGCCTTACCGTTGGTACTCAGTGATTAGCATTCAATGGAATTTGATTACTTTTTTGAAGGGCAAACTAGGTCCAATCTTCACCTGATGATAACTCAGATTCAACTTGATTTCTGTCCGAACATCTAAAATCGCCAAGAAAAAAAATCCTTGCTCAGGTCATACACTCCATTTTATAGTTCCCCCATCCGGGGATTTTTCCTGTAACGTTGTTTACAGGGTTGGCCAATAGGCAACGTGTAATGCATGACCTAACAACTGGTGAAATGTGACAAAAATAAGATCACACATGATATAATCAAAAACCCAACACGGCTAACACAACACCAATACAAAAAAAAAACAAACCAAAAAAAAAACACAAAGCAAGATAAAATATTTACAATAGTCGCATAGCACCACACATCAAATAAGCTATTAAAAATTCAGCACTAGAATGAAACAGAATTGTAATATTGGTATCTTAGAACACAAACATCAACTCATTTCAATTAGTATGCCAAACTGTCAAATTTGTTTCTGATTATTAAATTTATCATAAATGGTGGCCTAACATCTGCCTACAGTTAAATTGCTTTTTATCTAATCATTGAATTAGCCTTATTATGGCCTAATTTATAATCCAGCAGTTCATTTGTTAATTTAGAAATTAAATTGCTCCATTCAATTTGTACTAGAATAAATTTATACAAAAAAAAAAATGCAATAATATTTGATCTTAACTGATACTTTTATGTAGAATTTTTTTCATTAATATGCAAAACTTGACTTGTAGCTACCGTACTGTATATATAAGTATATATTTTGATATTTATTGTTAATTAATTTAATGTTTTAAAAGAATTTTTCATAATATTTTTTATTTACAGTTTAAAAATAAAGTAACGTGGATGTCTTGTTTAAATACTTTTGTTCCAGCTACACGCAGAAATAAAAAAGTAAGAAATTCAATTGAAAATTTAAAAAATATTAAAGTAAATAAAATATACTTTTACTTTCATCATTCAATTTTAAATTTAATATATTTAGTTCTCATATATTAAATAATTTTTGTGATTTTGAAAAAAAATTTTTTATGAAGCTATCTTATATGCTATTAAAGAAATCATCTATTTAATTATTTTTAATTAATTTTTATTCTTAAATCAAGAAAGTAATATTTTTATATCAAAGGTTCAAAGTTTGATTACAACTTAAATATTTTTAAACCTTTTTAAGTCTATCTTCAGAATGTAAATGGGGCATTTGGAAATGAACTTAAAAAGTTCATAAATCAATTACATTACCAGTAGTTATATTTGAATTTCTGTCAATCAGAAATCTTGTAAGACTAATTTGTAAGAATAAGAAACAAAATGATGTGAAGTATTTTTGACTAAAAAATTTTATCTCATCGGTATAAGGTATTGAATGTTTCAAGAAAATGTAAAATCAGGAAACTATAAACGGTAGTAAATATTTGCTTACTTGCCTAAATGAATGCCTAGGGCCATCCATAAACTATGTAATGAGATGTGAGTAGACAGGTGATCATTACAATGCATTATAAGGGCATGGGAATGTTTACAAAAATGTTACATAATCAACTGGTGTTTCGTAAATATGTAGGGATTAAACTACTGATAGTTTTTTCGGCCAAGTGATGACAACTTCTTAGATTTGGCTATAACTTTTGTTATCTAATTCATCAAAATATGAACATGAAAAGAAAAAGTTGCATAACAAATCATAATGTTTATGTCACTACTTTATATGTTATACATGTAATTCATAAAATGTAATGTTTGGTACTCCATGTGTGTATTATTCCTCAGTACAATTAAGTGAGTAGATTGAGAATATGCATTACATAAGCTTGGGGGTAAAGTATGTGTGATGATTTTAGAGCATTATAGGAAGGTGGGATGATTATTGGAAAGTATAAAAACAGTATTATATAATTTATGGATGATACCATATCTAGTAAATGATTTGCTGTATTTATTATGTGATGAAAATGAAGTACATTATTAAAAAAAATATATTTATCCATTTAGCAATTTTTTGAACACTCAATTGAAAAAAGAAATAAGTATTTTTTTTCTGAAATTTTATCATTAATTTTTTTTATATTTTTGTATTTCAGCTGTTATCAGAAGCAATTAATGATTTAGTAGAAGGTGAAATGGCTAATCTGTCTGCTGCTTTAGAATTTGCTTTTAAAGAATTCAGAACAGTAAGTGGCATTTATTAAAATACTCAAATTTTAAAAAGTCTTTATTGTACTATCATTATAATCAGTCTAATGAAAATAATTATCATTGATATTAATATGAAGGGGGACTGAAAAAAAATTGAACTGAGAGCATGCTGCCATTTGTAGAAGTACTAGAGAGTTCTCCCGCTAGATGGGGTTAGTAGAGACTTTCACGAAACAGCTGTGCAGACAGCATCAGTTTGTAGGTTTATGTTTGAGCGTAGTGTTGTGTTTCTCTTACTGTTGTTTTGTTCTGCCTGCAAAGTTCTGGGTGTCCTTCAACATCTCGAAACAATGAAAACATTGAAAAAATCTGCCAAAAATGTTTTAAGACATCTGCGAGAGGATGTGCAAAGGAAATGCCCGGAACTTTGGTGATCAGGTGACTGGTTCCTTCATCACGACAATGCCCCCGCACACACGGCCTTACGAGTGACCCACTATTTGGCCTCTTGGGGATGGCCTGTCGTTCCCCACCCTCCGTATTCACCAGACCTAGCCCCGTGCGACTTTTTTCTGTTTCCAAGAATGAAGAAAAATGTAAAAGGGAAGCATTTTGATGATGTGGAGGCAGTAAAAACAGCTTCCCTAAGGGCACTGGATGATATCAAGGTTGAAGAATTCTAGAGATCCTTCAAACAGTGGGGGAAAAGACTTGACATGTGCATTGCATCTAATGGAGAGTACTTTGAAGGTGACTGAAGGAATTTTGTAAAAAAGTTAATAAATAAAGTCTTTATACAAAAAATCTGGTTTTTTTGGTCCCCCACGTATGTGTGACAGAAAATGAAACACCAACTTCTTCAATCAATAAATTAATTAATTATCCACATTGAAAGTTAATAATTTTCAATAATTTATTAAGTATTCAGTATTACTCCACACATTTAGTTCCACAGTAGTAGATTGAAAAGCAATATTTCACTGCTTAACAGATTATAATGAAATTCTAACAATTAAAGAATAAAGAGAACAGATAAGAGGAAGAAAACAAATAAGTAGTCAAGTGGATTTTGATTGTCTTAAGAGACAAAATTTCTATTCCCTTGTACAAATATCGGAACAGACAGTAAATCTGAGGCTGTTGTACAGGTGAAATAATATCTTTTGGAATTGAAATATATCACTTCTTGAAGCAAAGGGGAGTTTTTACTTTTTACTCTCTGGAAGAGAAACAGTTAAGAACTGGCCAATATATAAGTAAGGATATTGAATGTTCTGATTGATCAGTCGGTCAATTAGTAGTCTTTCATTTTTCTCATTTCTATTTCATTTCTATTGGCTTACTTTGCTTAATCTTTATTCCCGACTTCCCTAAACCTGTTACAGGCACACAACACACATAAGATATATACAGTGTTGTGTCCGTAAAATAAATGATAACTTGTTAACGTATATAATTAGCTTTATTATAACAGAAATGCAACTATGTGATAATACAAACATAACGTGTGCCTCCAGGTCTAAGTGTTACAACAGCTAACTCATGACTGACTTGAGACAAAGGAACACGACAAAGGTCAGAGGTGTGGGGTCGTCTAAGTAGGTCAAGGGGCAATTCAGTGTAGGTTATTCCCTGGAGGTTTACATACATAACATACAACGGGTGACAAACATATTCGAACTATCTCACAGTTCTTCCTCAGGTCAACTAGCTTAGGATTGCTTCTAAACAGCATGTGGAATTGGAAGTGTGCGGAAACGGAGCTTGAAACTCACCTCCACTATGGGTGGTAATGCCGACCAGGAACCTGATGGTTTGCCACGTGCTCCCATCACGTTTTAACCTGTATCTTAGAGCGGTGCATACACAGATAGCCAGCAAACATCGGATGCGAGTAGCATGCAGGAGATGTCCCACAGTTTTTAACATGTAGGACATCTCTATGGAATGAAAAAGACCTTCTGGATCGCACCAGGCTTCCTGGCATTTATTCCATCTAACTTAAAGGGAAGAGGTGGGGCAAGGACTTCTTATACATTGGTTCTACCAAGCATTCCTTAAATACTCGTAAGGGTATTTAAGGAATGCTTGATATTTAAGGACACACAAGTAACTAAGGGTATTTAAAGAACATTTCCTTAAATACCCGTAAGGGAACACCAAGTGGATATCCAGCATAGGCAGTTCACCACTGCACTTGCTATGTATGTGTCCGATCTGATCCATATATCAAAGCACAGTTTGATAGAGCTACAGTCATCATCAGCACACCCCACCAGGACCACTTTAAATGGCTAGAATCCATAGCCATTTATAAAGCCAGCCAAGTAGCCGCATGCTTCAACAGGAAGGAGGAGCTAAATCTTTCGCTGGCCTGGCAGTCCCTATTAGATGCCGACCCATGACTACCTCCACCAGCTCATGACCGTGCATGTCAAGTGAGACTGACTTCGTCGAAATGACGTTCGATCCTGTCGAATGGCTTATGCTCCGTTCGGAAGCATTCCTAAGCTAGTTGACCTAAGGAAGAACTGCGAGATACTTTAAAAACATTTGTCACCCACTGTATATATCTTATACACATTGCACACTGGTAATAGGTTTAGGGAAGTTGGGATTTTACTCAGTACTGAAATTAAAGTGAACTTTATGATTAATCTTTATTTTTGTACTTTGTTTCTATGTATAATTTTAGTTTAAAATAAGTTTGATATTGGGTTCTTTAATATTTACCAAACTTTGTTGTGATTTTTGTCAATTGTACCTTGTGTGAATTAATACTTCTTTTAACACAATAGAGCTTGATCCTCATGCCAAATAATAAATCAAAGGAAGGAAAACTCACTGAGTACTTTATTTTTGCTAGTACTTTCAACAAACTTGTTTGTTGTCAAGCAAACAGAATTTAAAGTCAAATACAAATGTTCTAATGTGAGTGGAACTCACATTACAAATTAAGGATTAAAAACCGTTATAAGCATGCTATAAACTTTGATTATGCTTGATGTTATGATATCATGTGATGCATGAATGGATACAGATCCATGTTAATGATGTGACAGCAGATGCGATTTATATGTTGTGCAGGTCAAGCGTGGGAGTGTTGCATGGTTCCAAGGTTGTTGTGAGGAGAGACTCCCATATAGAGATGTGTTTCTGATTGCTACAGCATCAATACAATTGATGCTGTAGCAATCAGAAACACATCTCTAAATCAATTGTATTGATGCTGAATAGTATTGTTTGAGCTTGTGGAGTTTCCCTGGAGAGCGAGGTCTGCAGGGCTGAATACAAAACACACAGACAAGTCGGCTCAACAATAACTGGGGTTTTAATTAAAGTTCATTAAGTACAACGTGATATTCACACAAGGCGTGAATTAATAACAAAATTGTGTTATATCCGAGTCAATGCTATGTACAGTACATTCACCTTGTTCCTCTCTTTCCTCCCTTGACTATGGGAACTCGCGACACGTGGCAAAGCGTGATGACAAAACAGCATGTGACAAAGAGAATATATAACAACCGTTACTCACGAAAAAAAATCTTGGCCGCGTACAAACGATTGAAGACTAATCGGTGCCTACTAATCTTCCGCTGATCTTCTCTCACTGGAACGACTTCATCACCACACAGTTTCTATTCTCATGAAAACCGATTTCTTCGCTCTTGTATCTCTTCTTTCTCCAGTTTCTCGTGTTCAGCACCTCGATTACCCACACCTGGCAGGAACACCGCAGTCAGGAACAAGCAGGAAAACCAAAGAACAAAAGTCCTTACTCCACGTGGGTCACGTCCCTATATATCATACTAACTGGATATTCACCCCATGTGACCTCAACTGGCCAATCAGGCTGCCAACACATGATTAACTGGGGAAGGGTGGTACCACGAAACAAAACGAAAGGGGTTAGGGAAAAACCGAAACAACAAAAAAAAAAAAGAAAATAATAATTGCCCATAATGGGTTGTAGCTCTGTTCAATACTACTATTTGTATTTATTGTATTACTTCAATATTCAAGCCATGCATAGAATAATATTATATTAAGTTGGTGTTTGATTCTATTTTGCACATGTACTGATCATATTACAAACTAAAATGTTTATACCAAATATGAAACCAACAATCTTGACCAAGGAACAAGGAATAAAGCCTTAATAAAGTGATTTGCACTAAGCTAGACTGAGGTCTATCAAGCTAACACAAACAAATGGTCGGCTTACAAAATACCTCTTTATTTGGTACGGGTTTTGCGTTCAGCAACTGAGGGCTCATATGAACTCTCAACAAAAACTCATTTACACAATCACGTGTCCCGAATTCAATATTCTTAGTCCCTTCACTCTCCTCCCTCTTTCGCATAGTGTAACAAGGTTTGTACACGTTTACAATAACACGTGAAGAATTTTCAGAACAGTCTACTCACTAGAAATCCGGCACTTAAATGATTGGGAATTGGACCAATGTCTGTTACTAGTGGGGAAATCTTCGCTTCCGTCGATACCTCGGGTACTCTAGCTTCCTTAATTGTACTGTCCACATTATTCCTTCTGTGTACACCATGGATGAATTTGGATTCTATCTCCTTCCCTCGATGTTTGAAATGAATCTCCTTTCTCACTCTGGTAGGTTTTGGCCTTTCTCAATGGCGCTGATCCGAACTTTTCACGAACGGAACTCCTCCAAGAAAGAACAAAAAAAAGGGTGCTCTCTCACACGTGGACCTGTTATTTGTACCCTTGGTTTGCTGATCTCACCTGACCTTTTCGGTAGCCATTCAAAATGTCCGGTTTCACACAAAGAAGGGAGGTAGAGAGTAAGAAGGACATGTGTCCGAACAGACGACCACAAAGAAACCTGATACAATGTGACAAAATAAATCTTACACTAAGTACAAAAGACATTAACTATACAAATAATATTCATATACATTACTAACAACAACCAATAAGGGGCGGAGCACTACAAAAGTTTACTGACAAATTAGCAAAAGTTATTTTTATTTTTTATTGCAAAAGTTATCACATAATAATTAATTGTTTTTTATTTAATAGTTTGAAAAAGACAAGCAACCATGGGAAGGGTCTAATTGTAATCAGATGATTGTTATCTTAAGTGATGGTGGTACAGATGAAGCCTGGGAGGTTTTGAAACATTATAAAGAAGATTCTAAAAAAGTAAAGTTTGTGTTGAAATTAATTTTAAAATACTGCAGATATAATTAAATATCTATTTGTTTAATTATTTAATTAAAACAGTAAATAGTATTGGAATAAATCATGATTTTTTTAAAATTATGTTTTCATATTATACTTGAAAATTTAATATAACTATATCTTAAATAATCCGTCAGATGTAAAATCTGCACATCATTCAAGTTGAAGTTGATTATTTTTAGTTTTTTTTCACATATTACAAAAATGAATTATATTTTATAATTAAAATCATTACAAAAAATTAAAAATTGTTTAATTTTATATAATTATTATTTTAGAAACAATTATAAAAAATTGAAAAAAGCTTGAAACCAAAATACATATTTTCATTTTTATCATTTTATACCAAATAGATTAAGAATAACTTAAGCTTTTAAAAATATAAATGAGAAATACAGTGGTACCTCAGTATACGTCTGCTTTAGAATATGCCCAATTCGGAATATGTCCTGTTTGGACGAAACAAATTTTGCTTGGTATACGACTTTTCTTCAGTATACGACTTAATTCAATTATACGCGCTATCTATGAACAAGTAGCACTATCGGTATACTAGACCAGACTAGATGTTCATGGTGCCACAGTTTATAACTTTGTTAAATTTCTTCTGATTTTAATTTGTAAGTAAAATTTTATTATTTTTATTAATCATGAATTGCAAAAAGGCAAATGAAAAGCAACAGAAAACTAAAAAAATGACTAGAATCACAAGGGNGTATACGACTTAATTCAATTATACGCGCTATCTATGAACAAGTAGCACTATCGGTATACTAGACCAGACTAGATGTTCATGGTGCCACAGTTTATAACTTTGTTAAATTTCTTCTGATTTTAATTTGTAAGTAAAATTTTATTATTTTTATTAATCATGAATTGCAAAAAGGCAAATGAAAAGCAATAGAAAACTAAAAAAGTTTACTAGAATCACAATGGAACTGAAAAAAAGAAATTGTTGAGAAATATGAAGGTGGCATGTGTGTTCGAGATTTTAACTGTTGCATACTGTATTCTGAGAATGACGATATCGAAAAAATATAGTGAAAAATATCT
The DNA here is from genome assembly GCF_000671375.1 of Centruroides sculpturatus. NCBI lineage: Eukaryota > Metazoa > Arthropoda > Arachnida > Scorpiones > Buthidae > Centruroides > Centruroides sculpturatus. The sequence continues at coordinate 274,022 of NW_019384879.1, forward strand.
AACATTGCGAAAGGGGTTAAATCAATTTTGAAACAGAAATCGAAGACATTAGATCATGGTAAGAAATTGCTTTTGATTTAGATAACTGAAAAACAATGTGCTAGAGACAGCGTATCAGAAGCAATTATTTGCGAGAAAGGTAAAAAGATACATGCTGATCTCATGAAAAATCAAGCAGGAACTAGCCAGCCAGGAAAGCGAGGTGTTTAAAGCCAGCCATTTTTTTATTTACATGAGAATGGATTAATCATTTTTACATTACTTCTTATGGAAAGGTTGTTCGGTATACGTCCTATTCGGTATAAGTCCAAACATCAGGAACAGATTAAGGTCGTATACAGAGGTTCCACAGTATTTACAAATACACTCACTGCCAAAAGTTAAGAATGGAGTGATAAACTGTGAAAAAATCGACAAATACAGCTGTGTTTGACACAAAATGCAGCGGTACAGTAGCAAATATGTTTATGCATGAAACAACACAAAGAATTACATAGAAAAATGAAAACAATATTGAATTTTCATAAAGTATAAGATGAAATCATATTGGAATCTTTAACAAAACGATGTTTAAATCCAAAACAAACAAACAAACAAAACCAACATTAATAGGGTAAATGGTCACCCCTTATCCTTACACAAAATTTACAGTGTGTAACCATGCTTTCCATGAGGTGATCAACCACTCCAGAGTCAAATAAGTGCCATTCCTCCTAAAGAGCAGTTTGCAACTCTGTGAGAGTGGCAGGGGGGGGGAAACGTGCACACACAGCACGGCTGAGGGCATCCCAAAGATTCTCAATAGGATTGAGGTCTGGCGAATACGCTGGCCAATCCATACACACGATTCCCTCACTCTTGAGGTAGTCATTGATGAGGGCAGCTCTATGGGGTCATGCGTTATCATTCATTAAAACAAAAGCAGGACCAACAGCTGTCACATACAATTTCACAATGGGTTTGAGGACTTCATTCTGATACCAGACAGCTGTCACAGAACCCCCTCAATAGATGTGCAGGTCAGTGCAATATCCCAACAGAATGCCTGCCCACACCATAATGCTTCCACCTCGGAATGCGTGATGCTCGATAATATTCTGGAGTGGATTGCATGTGCCTTTTTCTCTCTATACTCTTACATATTTGTCATCTAGCTCTAGGGAAAATTGCAACTCATCCATGAACATAACGTTGCCCCAATCAGACACAGTCCAATTCACATGTTGCCGACACCACTTTAATCATGTGCCTCTGGATTGGACAGATAGTGGAATACAAACTCGTGGTACCTGGGCGTACAGTCCATTTATGTGTAGCCTTCGGTGCACAGTAGTAGCAGATATCATTTTACCAATGGCTGCTGCAACCATCAATGTCACACATGTAGAGGTTGCTCTTCGATTATGCTTGGCTACAAGAGCAATATAGCGATTTTCTGCAGGGGTCAACTCTTGGGTGACCGGCCATGGGTCTTCGGACAACTGTTTGGCTTGTTTAGAATTGTTTCCATGACCATGGAATGATGAACGTCAAAGAAAAGAGCAACATCTGTGATTGATTGTCCTGCTTCAAGGTGTCCCACACACTGCCAGCGCTCACTATCTGTCATTCGTCTTCTAGAAGTCATAGAAACACGTCAATCATGCATACTAATTGTACGACAGTTCTCCACACTTTTTCTCTGCACTTGCATGCAACTCCTCTCACACTTCAGAAGGCTGGCTTCTTATACAACTGCCTGCTTTGCATATTTCGTGACACATAACCATGATTGATAGTAACGTAACATATTTGCATACTTCCATCTACCTCTGCAGTGAATTGCAGTCTCTCAAATGCAGATTGCTTTTTGGACATGAATATCTTCTGCTCCGTGGTTAACTTTTGGCAGTGAATGTATTTTCAGTTTGAATTTAGAATAGACATAAAATACTACCAATTTGTACAAAAACATTTAAACTTATGTATAGGATAGAAAGTCAAATAAAATCAGGTGTCAAGTATTAATTTTTTTCTATACAAATAAAACTAATAATAACTTTTTGGTTATTTTATTTAGTGCTGTGTTTAATTGAAAATCAAATAGATTTTTAAATTAAGATTTCCACATATTTAAAATTTATTCAATGAACTGTGTGTTCCAATTTTTACTGAATTTTTTTTAATCTGACAAAGCCTTAAATAAAAATTGCAAAAATACTTATTTTAAAACTATTTATTCTATTTTATTATATTGTTTATAAAATTGTATCATCTTAAAATTTTCGGTGAGGAAAAAACTAATATATTTTTATTTGATAAATAAATAAGTTCAATAATGTAAACATGATACTTATATATTTTTATTGGGTTTGATATTTTTCAATATCATTTTGATTAATTTAATTTGAAATAATTTTAATATTTCAGGTAAGAATATTTACTTATGCCATTGGTGCTCATCCTGTTCCATACATTCCTCTAAAGACTCTAGCTTGCACTTACAGAGGTATAGAGATTAAATGTCTTGATTACAAAAAATTGATAACTTAACATTATATTACTATTTAACATAAGGCATACCATTATTAGTAATTTTTACACCATTATAAAAACTTGCTAAAATAATTTTTTACAATTATATTAGTAAGATTATTTTTAATTAATTAATCTTTTAAGCTGACACAAACTAAGATGGTGTGCAAATTGGATTCAAAATTAATTTCCAGATGTTTAAAAACATTATTTTTAGAATTAAAGAAAATAAAATGCATTCTGACTTATAAATTATGTTCAATATGTTCAAAACATGTTACATAAGACTAAGACAGATTGCATAAAAGAGTTTGTAAAAAAAAATCTATTCAGACATTGTACTTCTTTAGAAAACAAATCAAATACTGTATATATTTGATTTTTTTCCTAAAGTATAATCAAACTTCTGTATAACAAAGTTGCTAAATCTGAAAAAATATGCTATGGAGAAATTTCGTTATACTGAAATAACACTTTTCGATAAATAAAGTATTATTTTAACATAAATTTTTATGTTGTTTTACATAATTTAAATTAATATAAACATTCTTTGGGAGTAAGTACAAAATTGCTATGTAGAACTAATCCCACAGGAACACTATTTGATGAATAAAATAGGCTTTATTTTGCACAAGAATTACTTTGTTCAACGGAAGAGAGATGCATTTTGGGCTATTTATCCCTCTTCAGTTCTTATTGTACAATTGTTAAAACTGAAATAACATTAATATTTGTCACACATAAATGATATTTACATGTGACTACTGGAATAATGAAGTATTTAAAACAAAAAGGTAAATGGTGGTAAAACTAGTAAAACTCAGTTTTACTAGCTACAGTTAGGGGATAAGCTACAGTTGGGGGTTAAACTAGTAAAACTTAGTTTTACTAGTTTTACCCCCTAACTGTAGCTTACCCCCTGTACCCTCTACTGTTTTACTAACTGTAAACATTTATTTTTAAATTTTTACAGTTAAAATTAACCTTTATATTTAGTTTTACCCCTTTCTTTCTTTTTGTTTTATATGCTTCATTATTCCAGTAGTCACATGTAAATATCGTTAAATTAATATGCCTCAATGTCCTTGATTTATGATAATATAAATTTTCTGTCTACTAGTACATATTTTCTATTATCAGGACTTATTAGACTGGCTTTACAGATACTGCAACAAAGTTTCACAGATCAGAAATGTATATTAAATAAAACAAATTTCTGATCTGTGAAACTTTGTATATATAGCTTGTTATTCCAATATTAAAGAAAATATACTGTGATAAAAACTAATTAATACATTTCAACTTACACAAAATTTATTTCAGCTTAAAGTACAGTTTAATAGTTTAACTATTAACTTGATATTTATTTTAAAGTGTTAAAAATGTTGTTACTATAGATAAAAAACTTTATTGGAAAATTATTATTATTTTTGTAAGTAAAATCAAGCCAATAATGATGAAAATGCGATAGATTTCAGATGTATAATTTTTAAAATAAAATATATTTTATGATTTTGTTAGGTTATTTCACTATAATCTCTTCAATGGGAACTATCAGAACAAGAATTCAAGTGAGTATAGTGTATTAAATGTTTTTAATAATTTTGTGTACTTATTTACTAATTGTTTCTTATATTCTTTTTTTGTTAAAATAATACAATTTATAATTTTTTGATGTCATATTTTAATCGATAAACATTTCCAAGTTTGTTTTTCTTTAAAAAATGTTTTAAGCGTAGCTTAAGATGTTTTAGCTTCGATGATCAATAACAATTAACATCTTCTCTGATATCTTGACTAAGATGACTGAAAGTCTTCTTAACTTGACAACAATTATCTGATGGGATTGGACAATGCAAAATAAGGGTGATCTGGTTCCTTCTGTAAAGACTTTTCTATTGAAGACTGCCTGTATTTAGGCTGTGAAAGTTAAGGATGTACGAGACAATTATTCCAACAAATACTAACTAAACAATAGTTTATTACAACCAGAATTAACAGGTAATACAGTGATGCCTGTTAGAGACACACACACAGATAGATATATATATAACAAGTCTCTGTTCTCGTTCGGATTCTTACAATGAGTTGTTCTCACGATACGGATTCTAATTACTAACTTATAACTAACTTATAACTAACTAAATCTAACACTACACTAAGGAGAGGAAAATGAAGGAAGGAAAAGTATACCGGTATTTAGCACAGGAGGTCCTGATTGTGGTTTCTGATGATTGTGGGGATTTTGTCGATTGGAATATCCAACATTCCTGGTATGATAATTGTCACTTGGGTTTTGTAGACCACTATTTCTTATTGGACAAGTCACTAGTCCTTTTCTTTTCTTTTAGGACTACTCGATACTCAGCACGGTACTCGATACAAGCTCGATACTAGGCTTGTTCTTTGTCCTCGAGGTCCGACTTAATGTCCCGACGATACTTTCGCAACCTCTTCTCTTCGTCGCCCGGGCAAAAAGTGTCATTCTCACCCCTTTGTTCACCTTCTCTACCCCACGGGCAGGGCCCCTCCCTGTTCACGTCGATAAGCCACCAATCAGGACCCACAAATTTCCCGCTCCTGTCGGGTGACCGGAAATGGTCATTAGTAGAACGAAGAAGAAGGAAGGGAAAGAACAAAGAATTCTAAATCTAAATACTATAACTATGTATATACAAAAATGGCGGACAGCCACAAGGCTTTAGATACATGAAATAAAATCTGGGAAACTCCATATGGCCAGCCCATTGGTCAGGTATAAACTATTAGACCTAACTCGTGTTTAGTAGGGTTTTATATGATATGGTAAAATTTGTCTTATTCACTGTTTATATTAATTGATGGATCTAGAAAGATCTTAATTAAAGATGAAATATAATTTATATTTTATTAGTATAGGTTGAGAATCCTTTATCTGAAATTCTAAAAACTGAAAATCTCCTCCAAAATTCAATTTTTGAGTCCTGACATCTTGGCATGATGTATTACAAATGGAAAATTCCACAAAGCACTGGGAATATTTCAGTGTTCTCCCAGATTTTTGGAACACTGGGGACCACATATTCCAAAAATCTGGATGCCCTCTCTGTGCACAGATGATTTTTCTGGTCACCCAGCTAATAAACTTCTTGAGACATACAAATATACAAAAAGTGTGAATTTTTTTTATATATTTTGAGTGTAGTTTGATCTCAGTTTTTAATATACGTTTACCAGAACACATTCAAAATTTAAATGAATATGCATTTTTTCAAACAGTTTAATTAACATTTCTATATGAATATTTTTAAAAATATATTTTCATGTATCTAAAATAGATAAATTTAAAAAAATACATTCATATAGACAGGTGAAAATTTTTTGTTTTATTGAAAATTAATTTTAAAAATTCTAAATAAATAAGCAACATAAAAAAAAAGAAGTCAAATCAGACTAATATAGTGTAATTCCCTTAGCTTGAGACAGCAGTAAGATGGGAATTATACACATAAGATAGCAAACTGATCCTGCTTTAATAAGGAGACGTAAATATCGACAATATTATTTTCTACCCCTGGGCTTTTCAATCTACACACTAATTTACATTTAAAGAACACCGTCAATGCACCTTCATCCAGTTAGTCTTTTCTCTTTTTATTCACTATCAGGGAGACTATTCTGAAATATTGTCCTTATGATAATCTGATACTTTTCGTATATGTATTGGGTATACATATATAAAATAGTTTGTCCTCACTCAGAATAATTGGCATAAATGGAGGGATTACTTGTTTATTAGGGATTATTGAGATTACTGTTTCAGCTGTTGTAAATCAGACCATTTTAAAAAAGTTCCATTAATCAAATGCACCACCCGATTTAATTTGCTGCGTGATGTCATTGTCATAAAGTGGGACATAAGATATTAATCCCATTTCTAATTGTTATATTCTTTAAATTTTTAAAAAATTTTTTAAATTTAATCCATATGTGATTTATTTCATGTTTTATGAATGGATAAGGATGTTAAAGAAAACACAGTACTTTTGTAGGAAGAAATACACTAGCTGTAAGAATATTTGCTGGTACTTTTGTTGTTTTTAAAGAACTTTGTCAGGAAAATACAAAATTATTTTTGGACTATAATGAAAGCTATTTATACTAATTAAATTATAGAATTTGGCCTAAAGATAAGCAGTTAAACTGGCATCCTATACTAAGATTAATAATTAGAAATTTTTTAATTTTATGTAAAAACTATTGTATAACTTATTGGAGANTTAAAAAATTTAAAGAATATAATAGTTAGAAATGGGTTTAATATTTTGTGTCCTGCTTTATGACAATGACGTCACACAGTGAATCAGAGACCAACTGTATTTTGTAATTCTAGATCAGTGATTTCCAAACTTTTTTGAGCCACCATCCATTGGTTCCATAAACTTATAGCTAACCATACCCTAATCCCCCCTAAATCACTTTCTTTTATGTGAGTAAGGCTTGGAAATATTCTTAGAAAAACTTCTATGATCCTCACACTTTGTATCCTTATCATATATTGTTCTCCACATCTGGAAACCATTAAATGCACTGTTTCTTCTTACCCATTTTAATAGAAGAAAGGGAAAGGTGGCAATGCTCCAATCCTTGTCTATTATCACCATTTGGTCAGGATCTTGCCTGCAGCACTCCCTTCCACTCACTCCTTTTTGCCCCCTAAATTTACTCATTGCCACGGGAGCGGTAGCACCCACTTTGTGAACCACTGTTTTAGATTTTAAACTTTCATTGTATTGCTTTAAAATGAATTATTTAATTTCATTCTTAGATTTGGAATACTTTAATTATTAAGTGTCCCTACAAATTACATAATTTTATTACTGATTTACAAAGCAAGCCTATGAATTATGATGTAAACTTGCATAAATTATATGACTATATGCACAAAACTTTTACTTGGAAATTTTGGTAATGAAGATAATGCAGAGAAAAAATAAAATGAATGAGGAATCAGAATTATAGGGGATAAGGGATAAATTGTAAATGCTTAATTAATATGTAAATTTTGCAAAACTATTTTAACTTGCAAATTATAAGAATGTTATTCAAAAGTTTATTTATTTAATAATTTTAAAATATTTATAGTTTGTCATTAAGTTTTGTGAGATAATGAACATAAAAACTGAAATTTATATAGCGGGCATGAAGGGAGGTTGCATTAACATGTTAACCACCATCCGACACACTGGTGGTTGTACTTAGTAGGACCGTACAAAGCCATACAACATGCTGGCAGTAATAGTAATTAGGGCCATTCAGAGCGGTGAAGGTACGCGTGATATTGAAATTTACCACAAAGGCAGACAGGATACGGTAAAAATAATAATTGATATATTTTTACAAGTAAACAATTTCATGTATAAATACAGATTGTTCTTTGGGAATTCCAATGTCACAATATATTACAATGGTATGCGAAGTTATTGCTAGGACAATAGTTTGTTATATCCAAATGTGTGGTACCAATCCCGATCATGATAATATGACGCCCGACCTTAAAACTAATCTTATACACTAACTTAACAATAATGGAAGAAAAGGATAGAAACAAGAGAATGAAGAAATAATATATACAATAGGAACAGGGATACCCAGGATTTTGTTTGGCATATTGGCACTATTCTTACTGCTGGGTGGGATACACGATGTTCTCCAAAAATTTGACTCGTTTTCTTTTATACTTAAGATTTTTCCTTTCACTGTTGTTGATTCTATCTTAAAACAGGATCCTGTCTCTTAACGTACTTCTGAGGTCTCTGGTTGTTGCTAACGCGACTCGGAGCATTCTCCTCACGTCTGTATACTTTGCAGTCCAGCAAGAGAATGCCTTGTCCATTGTCTCTTTTGTCCTCAGGGTCCTGTTCACTCTTTGTTCTTCACATTTCTCTGAACTGGTCATCCTACCCAAGGGACAGGGATTTAGATAAGAAATAGATAAGAAAGTTCTAGAAGGAAATAGAACAATAGGACAAAGGGTAGAAAGAAGAGACTAAACTAAACTTAAATTAATATTTACAAAAATATAGCTTACAGCTACAGAGCCATACAACTGCTGACAGTCGGAGCCAACTTTATAGATGTGCGCGAAAGGCCACCACTAGGATGTAGAATAATGTCTTATGAAGCCAGGATAATTTAACCTTCAGTGATACTACATTGGTTATAGCGATGTTAGGCAATCATATGGCTCTGTAAGGCCCTAATTAGTGCAATGTTGTGGTGACAGCTTTGGTTATAAATCCAAAAGTAACCACCAGGAGGAACTCTGAACTGAACAGATCTGGCAACCTGACCTATGACCTCACTTTTGGATTCGGACCTCGCTCTGTATGCACGTGTTCTCAATTCTATGTTCATCCAGTAGTGTAACATCATATCTCATGTACATAAACAATAAAAGATTAAGTTTTTTGTATGTAGCTTGGTTTTGTATCATAAGATAATTCATTACAAAAGTAGCACTACAAATGTGTTAAGTAAAAGAAGTTAAATAAATTGTCAAAACCAGAAGAAAATATAATTATGCAATCATACAGAATCAGAGAGATAATACTTTTATAAGTATGTATTACATCATTTTAGAAATTTTAAGAAGACAAATAATAAAATTTACATGCATGTAATACCATGCATGTAATATGAATGAAAAAGAAATAAATTTTTATTAAAAATGCATTAAAATGTATTGTTTATATTGTAAATATATTACAGCTCTCCCTTAATAGTCTGACAAGTATGGGACCAAAGGGGGTTGGATTACCAAAAGTGTCCAGATTACCGAAAATAATTACATATTTTGCATTGTTTTGCTAGCAGTAGCTTACAATATTCCCTACTCCAACTGTTCGAACAGAACTGCTCACAGAAAACACACAAAATGTGTGTCATCGTGTAAGAATTGGATGGGGAGATTCATGTTGCGACATGCTTCTGTGCAAGCAGACACGTAATGGGGATGGGTATCTTGACGGGAGGTGCATCGGACTACTGAGCATGTCGGATTAAAAAACATCAGACTATCAAAGGAGAGCTGTATTTATGTGTAACTTGTGTAATAAAAGAGAATTGTTTTTCAAAAATATATTTTAAATAATTTTACAGAATTTAAATAACCCTTTTGTAATTTTTTGTAATTACTGACAGAAAGTCATTTTAAAATAAAATTATTTAATAAATTTATTGAATTTTAATATCTCTTATAGTTTTGAAAGATTGACAAGTTAGATGATAGTCAATTTTTTTTTTCTAATTTCAATTTTAATTTTTGATATATCAATTGTCTTATTTAGGAATATCTCAAAGTACTAAGCAGACCAATGGCTTTAAATATAGCAAGAGAATATCATTGGACAAACTTCTACATGGATCCATCAGTAAGAAAGATAAGATATTAGACTTATTTTATTTAGAAGTTTTATTTGAAATCAATATCAAAAAATATCTTGTTTTACTTCAGAATATTGAGTAATATTATTTGTTTTTCATTAATTATATTAATATATTTTTCTTTATTCTATTAATTTAATCTGTTAACTTCCTTAAATTTTATTTTACTCTTTCTGTCTGTGGGCACTAAGAGGCCCATTATGGACAGTGGTGGATTTAGCACTTGAGAGGCCCCAGGCGCAATTCAATTTTGAGGCCCCCTCTAAATATTTTCACTACTCCTACACTCTACAGTGTGCATTCTATGCGCACATATTTTACTGTGGTAGGCACTATACCGGTGGTCCAAAAAAGTGAGACATAGGGAAATAACATTGAAAATTAATTAATATAAGATTACAACTTCCTGGCTGTATTTAAAAGGTTACTGATGTTTGGATTGTATTAATTATGAAAATTGAAACTTATCGGTATAAGAATTATTAAGTTCCAGGTGTAAGCAGGACTGAAGTACAGTCCTGCTTACACCTGGAACTCTTTATGCTGGATACACTGCAAAAAATTTGTCACAAAGTTCAGTATCTAAATTTATCCAGAAAATTCAAATGTGACATTGTGTGAGTGTAAAACACATGATAATACGACAAAAAAAAAGACCAAGTTGCTTTATTAGTTGAATGAGTTGACAGAGAATGGAATGCCCATCACGGAGACCCTTATATACAGATATAATTACAACATCTCCCCTCTTGTTTGATCTTCCTGTGACAAAAATTTAACTGTCCACAAAAAATCTTTATCAGTGTTGTGTTCGTTACAGTTATTACTCAGCACAGTGTTACAGTTGGAAGAATTTTGTTACAAAAATTTAACATATACATACAATCCCGATTAAAACTAAAACTTATAATTAAACTTAAACCTAATACTATAACTACAATAAAGAAGGAAGGAAGGTTAGTTAGGAAATTTACTGGTAGCTAGATCTGTGGGTCTTGAACTGGGTGAATATTGATGGTTCTCACTTCGTGCACAGTGAATATATCATCTATTTGCATCTAAAAGAGGCAAAGCAGTTATTATCGAACGTGTGCCGAGGTGGTTCCTTGGAACTCTCCGGAATGGCTATCCCAATTATTTCTTTGTCTCCGTTCTTATCTTGTCTATCTTGGCCCTTTCTCTCTTTCACCTTCTGCCTTATACACTGTCTTCCGGTCACTCTCACACGACCTCTCTCTCTTGTGGCAAACCAAAAACTGTCCTTTCTCCTCATCTCTGTCTAATGGTTCGCTCAAGCAGGACCCCTGTCCTGTCCCTTTTGGAGATTGTCCAATCAGGACCCATGAATATTACAGTTCCTGTCACGTGACAAGAAAGGGTTAAAAGCGGAAGGAAGAAGGATTATAGGAAAGAAGAAAGGCGTTTTCGTTCTATATACAGTATAAATATACAACAAAATGGCAGACAGCCACACAAATATACTCCTCTGGGGATGTTGCTCGCTTGTAGGGAATCATTTTATCACATTCAATCAAAAGTTCTATGATTAATGCCTTCAATGGACACAGATTCTGTCCTTGTCCTCTAACTAATCAAGACACACAGTTATAAAACTGTTGCACAAACAAATACTTACAACTTAACTAAGCTCCACATGAGGGAAAAAAAGCCTTGTTGCAATCTAATGCTCCCTTAACTACCACCCTTTATTGCATCAGGTTGCCAGTTTGGACAGAAAAATGAAGAAAAATAAATAAATAAAAATATTTGTGTAGCCCAAAATACAGTTAACATTCTTGCAACACCATAAAGGTTACTGAATTATACTTAATTCTTTTCTAGTTTTATCATTTAGTATCAAGAGAATTACAATATTAAACAGTAAAAAATATATACAATAGTATTCAAAATTACCCAATTGAATTAACCAATAGATTTTTAACCACTCAGTAGTGAGCGATGACTATAGTCGTCAAGGGCGATCATGTGGCAGTGGTGAGGAACAACTATAATCGTCAAATAACTTTAAGGGGTATCACCAAAAACTAGCCTATAACTACCACGAAAAATTATTCACATAGAAAATTAATTATGTAATAATAAAAAGACTTTTCTTTACTAGAGATAACTGTTTACAAAATTTTTTTCTGAAAGAGAAATAAGAAATAAAGCTTGGAAAAATAGTTTTAAAATTTTTCATGTTTTTTCTCCACTGCCTGGGGTAGAAATCTGTTTGATTAGTCCACTGTTGAAAGGTAAACAGTGGGTATAGTTTAAAAAATATTCATCTTTTAACTTACCACATCTTCAGATGTAGACAGTTAAAAAAAAAAAACATTAGTGTAAATGTAGATAAGGACGGAAAGTAGAAGGAAGGGCTTATTTACTTTATCCCATTAACTAGGCACTCTGTAAACTTTACCCACTTAAGAGCATTGATTAATTCAAAATTACTATAAAGAAATTGATTAATTTTAGTATTTCAATAATTTTAATTGATGACTAATTTGCAACATTAAAAACAAAATTTTGATTTCAATACAGGGTCTTGGAATGTTAACTGTAGTTACATTGCCTGTATATAATAAAACTAAAGACAATGTAAGTATATTTTTTATGTTTATATATTTAAATAAATAAAATTTTTATTATAGTATAGAATTCAAATACTGTATATTAAAGATAAATAAATTCTAAGAAATCAACTGAAATACAAGATTGGATCAGATTCCTTTCTTAATCAATTAAATTAGAAACATAAAACTAGCACAAAAAAATTCCAGAAATTTTTAGCCTGTTATCTGGTTAGCAATTTCAAATTTCGATATTCCTGTAAATTTAATATGTACATGCTTAGTGATAAATGTTCAAGAGTTATTTAACTTTATTATATTAGATGTTTAATTTTATATGACTGTGGAGTGTTGAGTTTTGCGCATGATAAAACAGTCAACACTAAAACACAAAAGAAAAACGTTTAATTACACAAAAATGAAAATACAGCCATCAAGGGAGTGTTAGTGATATCTGCAATACACGACTCATGGTGACTAGTCTAACTTCTTGCGTTTTTAGAGACAATGTTTTAGAAATTTCAAACCTGATTTGTCCTTTCTCTTCTCACTTGGTCTATCTGTCCCTCACAGTCCCTTTGTTCCCCACTCACACAAGACAAAGCATATCTCTTGCTTCTTTTCATGATATCTCTACCTCACACTTTGTGCCCACTTGTGTTACATTTAAATACATAAACAAAAATCAAAAATATAGAGAAATATAACAACTACAATTATTTACACAGACAGCACATTAATGATAGACATGAATAAAAAGAAAATTTTTTTTTAATAAAAGAAACATCACATGTAAACATTTATGAACTAAAAATATCATGATGGGTACTTCCACATGACTTATAAATTAGAACTTAAAATATTCTGATTTTTCAGTCATTATTTAAATATACAATCTAAATTAAAGAAAATATATTTTTGTTTTTAACTATTAATTATTAATTAATAATTTCTTGAATATTTCACTTTACTATATTTTTAATTTAATAAATTTAAATTGATATACTTAAATATTTTATTAATTATGAATATATTTTTAAACATTTAGAGAAATCCTTCTTTAGTAGGAGTGATGGGAATTGATGTGAGCATGAAAAACATGATGACAACGGAACCAAAATTTCAGGTGTGCATTTGGAAATTTTACATATTTATACCATATTATTTATTATGCCACATCAACGAAAGATGATCCTTCAAGGTCATTTTTGATGAATAGTCGGTCAGTTGATGGTTAAGACATGTGATCTGATAATTTTCATACTAGAAGATTACACACACGTTTTTATTTTTAAATTTTGAATGAAAAATGATAAAATAGTTTTATTGATTAAATTATTAATATTTATATTATTCATTGAACACACAACAGCATTATTTTTCATTATTTTGGTAATGAAATTAAAACTAATAAACCAGCAATGAGTTGCTCAACTTTCCAGGTAACATTTAAAATTTTGGTTGAAATTTAACTGTGTGAAACTGCTAGCATATTATATAGTTCTCTGGTTTTATATTTTATTCAAACAACAGTAACAGTAAGTTTGTCTAAGAGGCATTTTTCTGCAAAAAAGTGGTATTTTAAAATAAAACTGTGGGTAATGGAGGATTTTGGACTTCAGATTCATATTCAATTTACTAAAATACATAAAAAGATCACATTTTCTTCCATGGGAGGATTTTGATGCAGAACAGTGTTATTAACAAATATAAGGTTTGGTTTTATAAATAATTAGTAAGTATATTTTATATTGTAATAAAATTATTAAAAACTTGCATTGAACAAAATTGCTTTGCACATAATTAACAATAATGAAATATATCAAATGTTCAATAAAAATTTTTATCCTCATCAATATCAGATTTCTTAAATAAAACTTTAAAAATATTTTGCAGGTAGGATTTGTTGGCTACTCTTTTGCTATCACAAGGAATGGATATCTTGTTTTTCACCCAAATTTGCATATAAAGGTAAATGTAATTTGATTGTATTTTTTAAATTTAAAACCAAGCTTGAAAAATAATTTTTTTTTATACATGAAGAAAGAGTTTTTCAAATTATTCTAGATTTTTTATATGTATTTGCTGTTTTATTTAACTAAAATAAAAATGTCAATTCACTCATATACAGTAGTTTATTAAATGTAAAAAATAAAACATTTTCTTTGTTATTATAACATTAAAATCCTATTAGGATAATTTTTGAAAATTGCTTCTGAATGAATCAATTTGAAAAAGCTTTAAGAAAATCTGGTGGAATTTATTTAAGTATTTATTTATTTCTTACAACATGACAATGTTTCTTTGATAAAAAATATAATACATGTATCCCATGTTTAACACAGGATTTGATTAATGCATGACATTAATTGCAGTAATCCCCTTATATACACAGCAGAAGTTTTAATTTACATCGCTTTACCAGTTATCTTTACTTAATATAGATACTGTATTTTGATATATGAAATAGGATCGAGGGATTAATTAACTGCATTAATCAAGGGATACCTGTACAGCATAGTAGAAAAAAACAATAACATACAACAATAAATACAAAATTTTTAAATATTGAATATATAAAATATTAAACATACAGAATATTTACTTTTTGTATATGAGAAAAAACTAAAAAGAGTATACTTTATTACAAGGAGAACTAAATGTCTTTACTACTCATCTGTATCATATAGTAGCATTTTACAGTGACACTTAAAATAAAGAAAATAACATATGAAAGCAAATAGGAACTCTACAAAACACTTGGTATTTAAAGATCAGAAACATGAACTTTTGATATGATAACTAAGATTACAAATAGAGCACATAACAATTTGACAGTATGGAGGCAAGTAAAATGTTAACAAATGCTTTGATTTTTGATATGTAATGGAAAATTATTAATATATGAACTTATAGAAGAAAAAGCTAGCTATAGATTTAAAGTTCATGAGCTTGGAGATAAGACAGAACTAATCAGAAACTAAAATATTGATAAAATTTGCTAGTTTTATGAATGGTTATCAACATCCATTGTAATGCCAGACTTATTAAATGCAGGATAGGAAATATTTCCCAATTAGGAAATCAACATTTATTGGTTTATATTATCTGGGGAATGCATTTTGGACCTTCTTTTCCCTCATTAGACAAGTTATACATTGTCAGTAATTGTACATCTTTTTAGACAAATGAATATGCATAGATAAGAATTTCACTTACACTGTTTGAGAGATAAAGTAGTCATCATCAAAAAGTATAAGTGAAATTCTTATCTATGCATATTCATTTGTCTAAAAACATGTACAATTACAGACAAAGTATAACTTGTATAGGGTCTGATGAGGGACAAGAAGGTCCAAAATGCATTCCCCAGATAATATAAACCAATAAATGTTTATTTCTTAATTGGGAAATATTTCCTATTCTGTGTTTAATAAGTCTGGTATCACAACAGATGTTAATGGCCATTAATAAAACTAGCAGACAAGAACCAGACATGACACAAATACAAAAATTGACAAAATTTAATGCAATTCCTGATATATTTCATTTTTATATTAATGCATTTTTATGATAAATAATAATAATGAATATTTTCATAATTTCTTTCATTGCCAATATATATTTTAACACTTTTGCATTATAAAAGTTTAATATTGCTTATTAAGTGTTTTTGTTTTATTCAGTCAAGTTTTATGTTAAATGTAGTTTTTATTTTTTTTTTCTAATATAGATTGGACAAGCTGGTTATTTTCTTTCGCTCAGAAGAAATGATAAAGATGTAAATTTTACTCCTGATTCAAAATTTTCACAGGTTAATTGCTTAAATAATTATAATTGTTTATTTTAAGAAATTAAAATAATATGTAACATGTTTTTTAATGTAATTATAAATTTTTAAATAATATTTTTCAGATATAATTTTGAATATAAATAATTTTCAGTTATTAATATATAATTACTTTATTGATTATTTTTGTTTTTTAGGCAACATATCTTGATAATCCACCAGATGTTGATTTATTAGATATAGAAATAACTGATTCTATTAGAGAAAATGTGAGTAAGAGATTTAACTTTTAATTTTCATTTCTTTACTGTAAGTTGGCAAAACTTCTTTCTAATACATCTTATGAATTTCGTCATCTGTTTTCTTTAGAACTGTTGTCTGTTTGTTGTCATCGTATGTTTTCTAAAATTTTAACATATATCCAGTGGTGATATTCAGCGGGTTCGCACAGGTTCGGCCGAACCCGTTGTTAAAATTTTCAAGTTTTCCGAACCCGTTGTTAAACACACGTAACATTTCTCAGTGGTTTTGTTTCTTTTAAAAAATATATTTAAAAATACGTATTATACTCTGTAACACTACTAAACTAGAACCTTATACCCCGTTCGCCATGGTGCAACCTCCATCAACCGTTTCAATCTCGACTGAAACGAGATTTAATCGCGACCGACTCAAGAAAGTTCTTGAAACTAGGTTCAGTCATACAAGAGATCCCACAATCCCACGTGCGCGAGAAAATACAAGATGGCTGCGGAACACGTGTCGGGCTATCGACAGCGAAATAAAAAAGATATTGTATTTCGAGAAACGATGACATCTGTCTATTATTATAATAATACCTAATGATAAAATAAATGATTTAGAAAAGTTTTTTCTTGAGAAAAAGTCATAGGGAAAGCAGTTAACTCCTTGGGACTCTAGCAATTTTTGATATTAATGTAATTAAACATAAAAAATACTTAAAACTGAAAAAAACGAAAGAAATGCGTTAATTTTGAAGAAAAAGCTTCAAATTTTATTTTCCTTTGTCTCGCCTTTCTGTGAAATCTGACGCTGATGAGTCATTGTTTACACAGCTGGATGACCTTGAACACAGCTGGAGTTGGATTTCCCGGGACATTCTCTCAGAAGTCTCGGGAGGCGATGGGTTTATAGTAGGGTGAATACTAGCTGGCCGTATATTTTTAAAAAATTAAAATTTTTATTGCGATTTCCGACCCCCCCCGACTTAATTAAACTTATAGATTATATAATAAAATATATTAATTAAAAAAATTTTTAAACTATCGGAGGTCGTTTTTGACATTAGAAACTAGCTTTAAATAACTTTACCGGAGAAAAATTTGTGCACTACAACTTTAGAACGATTAATAAAATTTGATATCAAACTCTCATTAAAAAACAATTAAGCGTGAATCGTGCATCATTAAAGATAAATTAAAATCGCGATAAAATTCTTTCGCGTGGGAAAAAAATTTGGAGACTTAAAATACATTCCAAAAATTAAAAAAAATTAGAGGGTTCAAACGCCCGAGTTTTATGTAACGCTATGTAACTTGCCCGAGATATCTCGGGCTTGGGGCTTTACGGAAAACTTTTCTGTTAGCGAACCCTTTGTTGAATATTTCGAATATCACCACTGCATATATCTATAAAAAAATTGTGAATTTCAGAAAATCAAATTATTTATTTACTATTTATAAATATTTTTGATTCAAATTAACTTAGCATTAACTATGTATTTTCAAAAATGAGTTAATATAATGTTAGCAAATTTGTTGAAAATAAGTTTAAAAAACTTATATGCATATACAAATACTATTTTATAAAATATTCATAGAAATTTTTAGAATAAAAGTTTGAAAATGGTGGTTGTTTTGACTTATTGAATTACAGTCGACCCCCCCCCTATAACATGGTAGATATGTTCCGTTTTTTATGAAATTGATGTTTTAGGAGACCTTGCCAATCACAGCCCGACACGTGTGAAGTTTACGGACTATGGCTGTTTGAAAGGTTTTCTTCCATAAAATTAATTGATTCCTAGACTAATTCGACTCAACATTTCCAAAATACGTATATTTTTTTGGGAATAATCCGTATAAACTATGCTATAAACAAAAAAATTGTAGGATCACTTACCGAGTGTGCACCGTTCAACGTCACCATTGCTTAAGCTTGTTTTTGTCGCGGAGCAGCACACCAAACAGCAGCCACGATTTCTGATAAGTTATTTTTCTGCGAAAACTTCGTTGAACTTTGGAAACATCATTAATATAAATAATTTTTATGGTCGTTGAATAAGAAATGTTTCTTTCACAAGAAATGTATAAAATTAGTGCTGTATTAGACTTACGGTACCTAATTTACATACTGTACAGACGATAGTAAACTCAACTTACTCGCCTAAACTCTCCGTAGCGTGGCGCTGGACAGCGGAAAGTATATATATAATTATAATAAAGTTACAATAAATTAAGTTAATATATAATTATATATACAGTATCTAATTTATATATAATACTGTACAGACGATAGTAAACTCAATTTACCTGCCTAAGCTCACTGTAGCGTGGCGCTGGACGGCGGAAAGTAGTTTGGCTGCCTGATGACGTTTTACCAAATTATGGGAGTCTTTTTTTACCATGTTTGTACGGATACCGTTGCAATTTTTTTGCCGTCATATAGGAATCCAAACTATAGGAACCCGTGTTATAGGGGGGTCGACTGTATGCTGAATTGAATTACTAAATCAAAATAATATATTCATCTTAATATTACCAGGTTTTAATTAAAAAAAAAACATAAATTTTTATATACTTGTAATTCTTTTATTTTTCACATGCTGAAAATTAATGAATAAATTAATATGCTTTGCAAAATATAAACTAACAAATATTTTTTGATACGATTCACAAGATTAACACTGTTTTGCCACAAAATTTTGTTATTAGGTTGTTGTCAACGTTTTCAAGGTGAAAACATGTACGTCGGACGTTCAGCGCCGCCATCCTGTAAGCCTAGAAGTTTGACAATGGCGTTTAGAACATCGAGCATGATTCCACTGATGTTCCAAATACCATTGTCAAACTTTTAGGCTTACAGGATGGTGCCGCTGAACGTCCAACATACACGTTTTTGCATTGAAAATATCAGCCGCAACCTCTCTATTTATTCTCTATCTGTTACTTATAACTTTTGGAAATGATGGCAAATAATTTTAATTTTTTTAAAAACACACCAGTATACCAAACCAATTAAGTAAACACCAAAAATATTTAATTTAGTTTTTTCTAGGTATTGGAGCAAAAATGTAATAATTTACTTGCACTATATCATGATTGCAAATATTGTGTGTGTGTATATATATATATATTTGCCAAATATCAAACAAGAATATCCTTTAAAACGTTTTGATTAATCTCACAGAATCTTGAATAGGCTGTATTATTACTTGTCACGCGATCTTCCGGATGTGTTTTCTGTTGGATTAGAAGACTGACGTACTGTTTCAGTTGTAAAAATTTCACTTTACCAAACGGAACACTTCTTAACCGGATTCATCCTGCTACCAGGAACACAGTCGTAGGCTTTGGCAAAATCGAAAGAATTGGAAAGTGGCCCTAGAACTCTGAATACTCAAAACAATAAGTAACTGATAAATGAACAGAAAGATCAACGTAATTCTCGTACAATACCTGATAGGACCGGGACTATGTACCGACGATCTTATTTTATTCTTGGCTTCTTCCGGCCTCATCGAGCCGCACCAGATCTGTTTTCAAAATTCGATAACATCTGTTTATTATCGAGCCTACGAAATTTTATGGTGAAATATAAGTATCGGCGATTAAGACGATCAAAAACGTTAATATACTTCACCTGTGCGTAGTTAAGGAAAAATAATTGGTCATGCGTTAGATTTAATCCCGGTAATCCTAACTCTTCTCCCTCTCTGCTTACCCATTTCTTATACGCCTGAACCGAATAACGATATTGAGCAAACACACCGAATAAAATAAATACACCAATTCTAAACTCCACTTACCCTGTAAGCTTGTTTTAGACCTCCGTTGTCGGCAATATTTTCGCCTTGTGTCATTTTCCCGTTCACCTGTAGAAACACGTATTCGTCATTATTGAAATTAAATAATAAAAACTTTCAATAGGAAAGCGTTGTTAGCGAAGCGAAGCGACTCGAACTGACAAATCGCCCAAACACGTTTTGCGAGATAACGAAACTTTGCACATTAATACATTAATAGAAACAATAAAATAACATGTGACGGAGGCCGAATTTTAAATTTGGAACTGAAATGGGAGAAATTGGGAGTCAAATTTTGCATTGTAAACACGTAAACAAACGAGCGCCTGCTACCTGACATTGGAAATACAATCAAGCTCTTGCCAAAGTTTTTTAAATATTATGAATTTTTTTACATTTTTCTCGAAAAATTGATTTATTATGTTAACGTATTATACTTTGCACAATTTTTTTTTGTGTGTAAGTTAAGGAAGTTTTAGAAGAAAGGTAAGAAGTGACTGCTTATGAAGAGTGAGGACTGGGGTTAATTTAGCACCCTGTAATAATGTAACGCGACTTGGCCAGCCGCCGCTGCGCTTCAGTCGGGGACGAAATTTTCCTAGTAGATACATTTAAATTTGTGTCTTCTAGAACGTAGCTGGAATACTGATCGATGATGCATTGGGTTCTCTCTCGGAATCTATTGATGGTTGCGTTATTCCACCACTGCTTTAAATTTCCCTCCTTGTCGAATTGCCGACCTGAAAATAGGATTTTCGGTTTATCGAAAATTTGCAGTATCGCGCATTGTATACGTGTGATACTCAAAATTTTTTATCATTACCTTTATCGTCGAATCCGTGTGTAATCTCGTGGCCTATAACCACTCCGATCCCACCGTAATTCAACGATCTAAACGGGCGGAAAAAATAAAAAATAAAAGTTAAATTTTCAAAATTTAATTAAAGCAGACAAATTCGAGTTAATAATAAAGTCAAAACGCCATTAAACGTTTTNTAATATTTTTTCTTATTTCTTTTTAATTTAAAGTGTGGCTGTAGTTATACCTTCTGAAAGAACACATTTTCTCAGTGTGGATGGAATGGATACAGATTATGGTAAGTCAGTTATATTTTTTCAATTAAATTTCTGAAATTGAGTTAGTTATTATGCTTATATACAGTAATTCAGTAATAAAGGTTCATTTTATATAGAACTTAAGAAATTTTTAAAATAATATTAATTAATATTATATGATTTGCAAAAATGCACTTACCATCTGTCCTCTTTATTGTGATTATTTATATATATTTTTTTAATCTGACAATTCTTATTTCAATTAAATTAAAACTTTAGAGCTTGATAAAATAAAGTCCTCTTAATGCCTACAGAGTGGAAAGATTAAAAAAAGAAAAAAAAAACAACACACTAAGTTTGAAAGGTTCTACCTGTAATAGAATCTTTCAAATTCTGTATATTTGAAATTGTTCATTATTGTGGATATTTAGTGTTCAGTTTTTTACAGCAGGTAGAGATTCATGAAAACATTTAAAAAGTTCTCATAAATTTATTAAATTTTCCAATAAAACAAATATGTTTTATTTATTTTCCAAATAAAACTATCATGAATAACAGAATATATTTGTTTTTCAAAAATAATGGCAAGATTAAGATATGTGGTACAATGTAATCTCAATTTATGACTACTCAATATACAAGAATTCAATACAGTAATCTTCTATGCATTTGTAGCTAGAACTATTTTAAGATGATCAATACAAAGCCTTCCTCACTTATTTCTAGTCGTTTATACACGAGTATGAATACCGACACTCTAACAGACCACAGTGTGCCTGAAGAAGGCCTATTAAGAAGGCCTAAAACATTCATACTCGTGTATAAATGGCTAGAAATAAGTGAGGAAGGTTTTTTTATTGATCATCAATACAGTGAGCTGTTTTTTTCTTCTTCTTCTCTCTCTCTCTCTCTTCCAATTTATGATATGAAATATTTGATACAATGATTACCAATTTACAACTACAAAATATTGTAATCATAGTTGTGATGAGATCAAAATTTCCATACATTATAATTACATAGTTTGTAGGTTTTAGTCTCCATTTCTTTGTTTTGTTCATTTTACATTTGCATTTGCAAGTAGTGCTATTCCTTCTAACATGGTTGTACAGTTTAGTGAACTTTTTTCTATGTTATAGATCTTTCTGTTGATTTATAACTATTTTATTAAAAAAACAAAATTTTATTTTACTCTATTTTACTTGTTTTCTGCTTATTTATTGTCTTAACTTTATTTTTCTCACTATTAAATAAGGAAATCTTTGATAATTTGCATATTTGTTTCTCTCATTTTATATATATATTCCTTTTATATTGGTGAATAAAATTATTTATCACTTTTATTTATTTTATTTCATTTAGAATCATTGGTTGATAACTAAATAAATGTTTTGTAGCACTTTAATATTATTTGGGAAACACTGATAGGATGATCATACTTTATTCGACAAGTTAAAAATGAAAAACAGATACTTAAACATTTTATATTTTTATATTTTAATGATATAAGAACATTTTGAAAATTACATATTAATTAATGTTTGATTTCTGAAGACAAAATTATTTTTGCATACATTTTTATAAATTTTTAAAATATATTTTGCCCATTTATAAAAGTCATATGGCAAAAATTTCGTAAAAGTAAAATTCTATTGCAGGATTAAACTTTGAAGGTGATGATATTCATAGTGTTATTTTAGCTCCTTGGTAAGTAAAAAATGTTAAAATATATTATAATTTAATCTTATTTTAATAATTCTTAGTTTGCTGATATCTATAATATTTTTGAAATATTTACTATGTAGAATTATAAATTATATTGAATTCAAATTTAAAATAATATATTTTTTGATTTTTAACTAATTCTAAAAATTATAATTAAGTTAACATTGTTCAGTTTTTTCAATATTACAATTTACATCTCATTGTTATTGTTTTTATTTATTAGTTTTTCTGTTTAAAAGAATGCTTATATTATTATTAACAAATTAATAAATACAGCATTTAGTATAATTTCCTGTGTATAACCTGTGTGTTGTTTGTATTTTTAGTCAGACACATCACTAGCAAAAGCTGATCAGTTGGGACATATAAATGCTGAATTTTAAAGACTACAACACACATGGCATTCTATTTTTAGAAATAAAAACTAGCATTGTTCTATATTCAAAAGATTTTAGAACCTGAAGATGGTGGCGTAAAACTACCAAAAACGTTTGTATAAATATAAATATTGAACTTTACTGCTAGAGTTTGGGTGTATTATGTAAGTTTAAAATCAGTTTGAAAGCAGGTGCAGGCTATATGTTTTAGCAACTTTTATGGATTATATGCAGGAAATTATGGTAATCATAATACTATATAATTTCTTTGTCTTATGAATGAACTATATATAGGATCTGAGAGATGCTCAACATTTATGCCATATTTCAACTGATGCCTTGAGTCAGTTATTTTTATGCAAAATAACTGGATGCTGCATACAGCAGTTTCTGTGATATTTTACTGATAACAGAGTGATTAGTCCATGTTTCTTATCTGCCTGACCACTTTGTTCTCTGAATCTTACTTAATCCATGTGATTTTTGATGTGGAGACACTTAGAGTGTGGTTTATTGAGGATATTAGCAAATTTGACAGCCTCAAAAACCAGTATCCACTGTGTGAGAAGCATCAATGAGAATAAATTATGATAGTCTATTAAACATACTGTTCATTGCCTTCAGGTTTTACATTTTTACAATGGTGACCACATTGATCAGTATATTCTGCATTGTTAAAGTCTCTGTACAGCATGAGTATTTTGTACAAATACAATATTTGTTTGGTAAAAAATATATAGAAGAAACTAAAATATTTTCATTTTTCATTGTCCAACCACCAGGAACAACAGTCCTCCATTGCAGAGAAATTTTATTAGAGGCTACACTGCTATAAAAATATTCAAAACAGTTTAAAAAGTTCACTGAAGACAAGCAAATAATTAAAAATAACTTCTGATGTTTACATAGTAAAAACATACGTAGAAGAAACTAAAATGTCTGTTTTTCATCATTTTTGTAAAGACATAGCTTCTAATAAAAGATCATCTCTACAGTGGAAGACTGTTCATGATGATTAGACATAATAAAAAGTGAAGCCATTTTAATTTCTTCCATGTATTTTTTACTATGTAAATATTGTCAGTCAGTTTTAATCAAAAATATATATTTCCTGCAGCACTAAAAATGCTGTAGTAGTGAGGTTTTATACTAATATTTTTACAGAAATGTCTTCTGCATGTTCTTAATTGTTGCCATACCAGGTTTGGTTGCATATGGATTGCTAAGCATCTCTCTAGAGGGTATTGAATAGAAATACTTTAGTTACAAACATCTGATACATATAAATATTAGCATTTAATGCTTTAGTTTTCTTATATAAACTGTTATTTTTCAAGGATATATTGTCATGATATGGTTTTGGAAGGTGAAATGGAGGATATTATAAGAAATATTTCTTACACATTGCAATCAAATCCTGAACACTGTAAGTTATCTTTCCTATTTGCATTTAATAATTATTGAACATCAATTTTTATCACATTTGAAAAGCATAAAAAAACAGAGTTTTGTTTGAAAATTGTTAAGTTAAAAATTTAATTTTTTGAATAATTTTTAATAATTTATTCACAAATATTAAGATTTCAGTATAAAGAGTATTTAAATTTTCTGTATTTTAAATCCAATACTTTAATTTCTTAACTACAAATTTAGTTCAAAAGTAAAGTTAGGTTACAATTTCAAAACAGTTGAAATTTTAATTCTTATAGTGTAATTAATGTTAAAATATATTATAGATCATTTGTAGTGACTTTACTACTATATATATTTTTTTATTTTTTATAATTTAGAAATTAAAAAAAGTACAAAGATATTGTAATAATAGATAAATCTAAGAAACTGCATTATGAGTAAATACATTTAATTGATGAGTACTATCAACAGCATATAACTCTCTTTTTCAGGTAATATGGTGGATAGAACATTAGAACTATAGAGATAGAACTCATTTTTAAATTGCTCTTTGCGCATGAATGTAGAACATAAACATTACAGATATGAAAATACAAAATTATATGTTATTACAAAATAAAAATGGTATATGATGGCTATGGCTAATGAAATTAATAGAATTAATATACACAGAAATAATTGATAGCAATACAAAGAAAATTTAAACAAAACACAAACATTGGAGCACCATTGATGCCGCTATGTTTTTGTCACATAATATTTTACATATATTACAATAATTTGTTTTTTTAGAATAAGCCATTTTCAGTATTTTTTCTATAATTAAAAATTTAAATTAATTTAAATATTAAAAGTAATTTATTATGAATTTTGAAGTATGATTTTGTAAAAATAAAATTTTAAAATGCAGAATTGAAATGCTATTACGATAGGTGACAGATTGTTAACACAAAGGTTAATATTTGATAAAAAGAAAACCGATGATGTTGTTCATTATTGGAAATCTGAAGAAAGAGATGGAACAAGGTAAAACAGTTATTCCAATATAAATGACTTAAGATTATTTATATTGTATTCTGTTTTGTTTTCATTAAATTCAAAATTATAAATTAATATGAAAATTTAAACACCATTTTATAATATTATACATTTGTTTAAAAGTAAATAAATGAAATAAATTTATTTTAAAATTCAAGCAAAATAATAAATACTTACAAAATGAAATTGAAGAGTAATTGCTTTCTATATGTTTAGAAATACTCCCTTTAAAAATATATAAATGCTATGTATTTATTCAATACATTTTGTTTATTGTTTGTTAAAGTTTTTATGATTTTTAATGTATTATGTATTAAATAGTTGTTATATACCATTATGTCAACATTTTAAATTGATATGTTTATTCAAGACAACTTACATATTGTTATAAAATCATACATTTCCTTCTAAAAAATTTACTACTCACCACACCTATATAACAATCACAGATACTGAACCTATTTACGGTGTGGTACGATTGACTAAACTACAAAAACAAACGTTTTCGAATCCCTTCTGGGCTCTTCATGAGGTTTCTACAATTTTAGCTCGTAAATTTGATTAACGACTGCCTTTCAAATAACTTTGTTCTTGAGTGTGAACAGTTCTTTTAAAATTATACGATGCGCATGCGTGACGAGTCATCCTGCTCGGATATAATGAGCGGCTAAAGCGTGCTGTGTATCAACTCTTGCCAGGCCATCGACAAAAGCATCTCCTCCTTAAAATTTATGCACATGGTTTTGATAGAGGATTTAAAGATGTGCATCGCCACTAACCATTTGAGATGATCATTGGGAGGCGCCTGAGAAGGAGATTGGCCCTAGTAAAGTCGGCAACTATGTCCGGGTCTGTTATGTATGTTGCGAGGGCTGTGCTGGTTCTCCCATGATGAATATCAGCCTGATGTTCCTGCATTCTGATGCCTATGGATCTTTTAGTAGAGCCTATATATATTAAATCCCTATTGAATCTATTATCTCTCAAAGGGACACTATAGATTCCTGGTCGTCTGCTGGGGTTAGGAGGGTCCTGTTCGAACTCAAGAACGAAGTTATTTGAAAGGCAGTCGTTAATCAAATTTACGAGCTAAAATTGTAGGAACTTAATGAAGAGCCCAGAAGGGGTTTGAAAACGTTTGTTTTTGTACTGTTTAGTCAATTGTATCACACAGTAAATTGGTACAGTGTCTGTGATCATTTCCTTCTCACAGTATGTACACTAATTTTATTTTAAAATAATGAAATTATTATTTTCATAAACTTTTTGTTACATTATTGTATTAATGGATGAAATGTATATGATAATGGATCATCCATAAATTATTTAATGCTATTTTTTATACTTTTCAACCACCATACAACCTTTCTGTAATGCTCCATAATTAGGTTTTCCAGATTTTCACAATGTCAAACTGGAACAGGCAACAGAAGCATCCCTTACCTCCCACCAGTGCAATTCAACAAACTTAAGTTTCCTCATACCTGGAAAAAATACCA
Source organism: Centruroides sculpturatus (assembly GCF_000671375.1). Classification (NCBI taxonomy): domain Eukaryota; kingdom Metazoa; phylum Arthropoda; class Arachnida; order Scorpiones; family Buthidae; genus Centruroides; species Centruroides sculpturatus. The sequence goes on from NW_019384879.1 coordinate 301,477, forward strand.
ATGTTACATTTTTAACCAAAACATGTGAAATATAAGGTGTTACTTAAATCAACAAAAAGTAGGGACAGGAATTCAAATAACAATATGCTCTTTAGGACAAAACAGCTTATATTTATTAATCATTTTAAACATTTTTAGGTCATTCTTTTTAATATAAGAACATTTCCCATGAACTATGGAAAACTCAGACCCATACTGAGAACACTCCTCTTGTCATTTTGAGCAAAAATTGTAACCGAGGAAAAAAATTGACTCCTGAGAAACACTTGGCTTAGATAAAATTTAAGAAATTTAATTTTTTGTTAAGCAACATTTTCCCAACAAAAAAGTTATCAAAATTATACTAATATATATAGAGTAAATTGAGACAAAATTTACAATATGACCGACGATGTCTCACGTGACAATAAACAAAGGAAACTTAACCTAACTTAATTCTAACTTAACTAGTTTTTACAATAGTAGTAACATCCTGGATCAAGATGGTGGTTTTTAGAAGTAAAAATTAAGATGGAAGTGTGGGAATCTGGGGTTAAGAGGGTTCTCTCTCACCCATGTTCAATGTCAGATCCAAAAGATCTGCCCACAGTATCATTGGATGGGATTATAGTAATATTTTATTTGTGAACAGGAAGTTCTTGTGATCTTCCTGTAGATTTTTCCTGACACCAGCCTAATTAGTGTGTTAGGCATGCAAAATAATATTTTTATACTCTTCCAAGGGGGAGGGATTGTGGACTCCCGATAAGGCTTTGGCTTATATTTGAAATCAAGAATGAGATCAGTTTAACAAATTAAAACAAAATTTAATGATTTTTGTGATAACTCAGGATGTATTTTCTTCGTAATTGAAGTTTAGACTATTTACAAAAATTAAATTAAATTTTTCAAGTCTATCGAAAATAATGAATATAAACATACAAATATACAATTACACACTGATAGCTTCTAAAGTCCGTATCTAAAAGCGAAAGAGAGTTTACATCAATAAAAACATATTACCTCTATTGATAAATGTTGATCCTTTCATTGGACTGTCACACAATTGGCCTTGATTAATATATTTCTTATAGAGAGGTTAATTGATGATATTTAGCAGATGGAGATTCGAATTCCTGTGAGATGGAGATATAGGTGGGTTTTGGAGTCTGGTGATGTGGAGCTGGAGCAGGATTATGCTTTTCTTATGGCTTCCACACTTCACTATATATGGCAGTTTCTTATATTTGGGTGTCTGCCCTGAATTTACCTTTTTACCCCCTTTTATTCTAAAATTCTCTCTAATCGGATTTTAGTATTCATAACATCTGATGGGATATTATTTATGATGCAAATGGACAGATGTTAATTGGAGATGTGTGATAACATTTTTCCCAAGGGAAGTTTTACTTCCCTTCCCACGAATTTGACAGAAATGTGTTAAATTTGACATCAATTTAATATTTTAACAATTTCTTATTAAAATAAAATTATTCTGCTTCTGAATTCTCACAGAAGGATTTAGAAGAAAGGGGAGATGGTTGGCAAATTAACCTGGGGTCTCTTTTTTTTGGTGATGTGGGGAAATTCCTTTTTGTTCTTTCCAACATGCTTGTGTTACTCCTTCTCCAAAAACTCAATCTCAAAAGATGTCCGTCTCATCCTTCTCTGTCCCAATATCTTCTTTGTCCATTACTTCTGACCAATCAGGTTCTACCCCTTTTGTTTTAAAGAACACATCAGACCAACCAATAAGGGCGAGTCCAGATGGACGAAGCCTGGAAGAACTAATTTTAAAAAAAAGGGAGGAAAGTTAAGAACACGAGGCTGGATCAAGCCACATCTGTCCCATCAAAGATCACATTAATGTAGACAAAATTAACAAATAAACAAACTATCTTTCAAAATGAAGACGGCAAAAGTGTATTGAAATAATTGTTAATGAATAATTTTCCAAGTTGTCAACTTTTATATTATAATTTATTCTGTAATAATTTTTTGTATTATAAATTAATTATTTTTTAATTTTTAATTTTAGAAAAAATATAGTATCAACATTTGTAACAACAGAAAGTGGTCTTACTAGAGTGTTTCCTTTGAGGTATTTTTTTAATTATATTGCTTCATAAATGTATTGACTTATATTTTAAAAATTATATGAAGAATTCTAAAGTTATTAAATACATTTACTGAATAATAATTATGATATAAATATGTACTCTTTTATCATAAGTCATCACATACCACAAATATAATAATGCAGTTAACAACAAAGGATAATACTAAAGTAAATACAGAAAATCAAGCCTGAATTATATTAATAATCAAATGTAGAGCCATATTAATTATCAGGTTATAACTTGGCTAATTATACACAGATATTGTGAAATTTGGAGTAAAGAGATGTGGCTATGCTTCCATTCATTCATTCAGCATCCTCTTTACAGAGAGTTGTAGTTAATGGACAGTTCTCCACTCTTCACGGTTGTAGGCTTTTCCCAAGCTTCAGTCAGTCCATTGTATGCTGCCATCTTGTATTAAATTTAATAACTAGAAATAAATAAATTACTTTCAATATTTTCTTCTAGAATATTTTATTCAAATAGGACTCAAACTCACAATGTTGCTTACTATGTGACAGGGCTGTGGAGTTGGTAAAAAAAACACTTGACTCCGACTCCTGACTCCAGCAAAATTAAATACCAAGTCATTTTATGGGGGACAGAGGCGCTCTTAGAGGGATACCCTACTCGGAACTCTGAAAGGAGCCTGCAGTGTTTACCCAAATACTTTTATAGTTAGTATTTTTAATATTTAACTTTCATTAATATTTATTTGTATAAAAAAATTAATTTTTAACAAATACTTAAGAGGAGAAAGGGGACAATAAAATTCTATATCTACATAAATTTGACAGCATTTGCATTTCAATTTCACCCTTCCAGAAGAGTTTGTCCAACTAAAAAGTGTGCAATTTAGCTACTTCAGCCCGTTGTTCAGAAAAGAAAAATGTATACTCTGATTAATTAGTCTGGCTCATTCAGAAAAATGGAGTACTTATTTAGAGCAGGGATAATAAAGGAATGATTCAAAAATATTCAAATTCAATTGCGTCAAAATAATTTAACTACTAAACACAAATACTGCAAAAAATACTACATATTTGATAAATTAAATTGATGCATTTTGTATTTAAAATAAATGAATTATAACAAAATACAAAAAGATTTTTAAAAATTAATAAATATATAATAAATTTTCTTTCATTTAAATAAAAAAATTAAAGTAAATTTAAAATGCGAGAGTTGGAATGACACATTTTTTCCGACTCCTCTGGCCAGAAGTTCCTCCCAACTCCAACTCCACAGCCCTGCTATATGACGATAGGCCATAATTTTGTAGGTGCTAATAATAATTTTCTTTTTCTTTACCTTTTTTGATCCTTTTCCTTCTATTATGAGAAAGCTGTCATTCTTCTCTGTCTATGGTGGTCCATTCTAATTCTGGAATTGAGCCCTCTTTTTCCAAGAAAGAACCAGTTTGGCACTGGCAGGTTTTGTGGATGACATGACAAAAATGGGGAGAATTAAACTTTAATAGTTAATTCTCAACGAGAGCTGGAGAGAGAGGATACCAGTCCCTCCAACTAGAATGAAGATTGAGATTTTAGATGTCAAAGAACTGTGAGGTCCAAGAATCCAGAAAGATTAAACCCTTTTGTAATAATGCAGAATCTTTGATATATATATATGTAACGAGTGTGAGTGAGAGATTAAGCAAACCAACTGAATGGACCATGTAGAGCAGTAAGAAATTTATTCGATTTCACCATGTGGAGACTTAGGCACGTTGGGTATTAGATATTTTGAGGTTCTATCGAGATTAGAAGACATTACAATTCTGGTTTTGAGATAGAGGAAGAAGTTTCTGAACACGTGTTTCCATTTTTGTTTTAGAAGGATTTGACTTATCTTTCTATCTCTGAAATTTCACCCTCTATCAGCCAACCTCTTCTTGCCTTTTAGAATTAAAATTTTAGACTTAATGATTAGTTTTAAGTTTATTTAGTTCATTGTTTAAGAATTGTTGTCTTGCTGTATAATGCCTGAGTGTTTATTGGGCATATGCTCCTCGGCTGGTATCACAAGTTGTGTTGTTTACTTTGTTTTGAATTCAGTGTTATCTGAATAAAGTTTTTGTTTGTAAAGATTTTATTTTATTCACAATTCATTATTTAAAATCTTACGTCTCACTACTACATGAATACATTATGAATTATGCCGCTCAGACCTCCATTTGATTTTCACTTCCACGTTAATTAACTACATATAATCATACAGATCACCATGTCAACTGGAGACAACTACCCACTCAGAGCCTTTCATGGTACTCTCTAAAATTTTTCAGACTTAGAATGGCCTATTGGAAAAAATTAAATTGGAAGTACAAGGCACCATTGTGTAATTGTATTTGTTGCTGAAGATGGATTTTTTAACTTCAAAAGTATTTAATGAAATAATAATTTAACTTCGTCACTGTAAAGACCAATTGTGTAATTTTGATTATTTGTAAGAATATGAAATTTATTTTAACTTTGAAAAAGTTTTCTATACAATACTTCTTAATATTTTGAAATATCAATAAATTATTTCTGAATGCATTTTCAGGAAAGTCAGAAGTTAAATCTCTCACAAAACCAAGATACAGAAGTTGTATACATTTTGAGTAAAAATCTAATTGAATTTCAATTTTTATAAAGATACATAAATCGTTTAAGTACACTTTTTTTAATAAGAATTTTAATAAATTTTGTGAGAGATGATAGGTTTTTTTCCTGATTTTGAAGCAATATTTTGTAAACTTGCTTCAAATAACTGTTATACAGATATTCAATGTCATTTTCAGAAAATGATAAATTACGTTTTTATTCATAAAAGAAGAAAGACACTACTGACTATAGATTCTATCTAACAGATTTATAATAATTCTTAGTACAAAAAGATCAATTTCGTATATAAAATCAGCGATTCTATTATTTGTAAATGTCTAAGGTAGAAATGAAAATATATTATCTATTATCATTATAAGAATTATCTATTATCTATTATATTAATGAAATTTTTCATTAATAATTCTATAAATTTGTTAATATTCCTTTATCTATATTTTTCCAATTATATCATTACATCAAACAATAGCTAGGGGAATATATATCTATTGTATTAAAGTTTCTAAATAAATCTTGGTTTACATAAATTATTACAGTTATCTACTATATCTTAATTACATATGAATATATAACTTCGGATTTACTTCCAGGAATACTCAACGAAGAATAATTTTTTGAATGATATAAGCCTTACGTTGGGAATAGTAAATTTTCTCGGATAAAGCCAGGTCGATAGTTATTTTGCGTGATAATCGCGTCATTCCTATAAAGTGAAAGACAAATTTATCTGTCCCGGTTTGAAATGCTTCAAAAATATACCGATCGATCTATAAACATCGATCCGTATTCGTATAAATGTTAAAGCTCGAACGGTCGCAGGTAGGAATGAAGAAAGTCACGCAAAAGTAAGATTGTCACATCTTTCTATTAATTAAACTCGAATGAACGAAGCTTTTCTTTTCACGTAACCGTTTTTCAATTTCGTTTCTTTCACGAATTATACCGAATTTTTTTCTTTTTTTTAACTGTTGGTAATCTCTATTAACACCAGTTTTTGTATGGCTAAACGCAGATGTAACAACAAACTCATTGGAGCAGATCGACACCTGTTGATACTAGAAAGNTTTTAAGCATAATTTCTAATATAATGCATATAGACATGACTGTAAGAGTTGTTTATGTCTAAACAGATTTATCTTAAGTAAAATATAAACCTGAAAAACAAGTACAGTCGACCCCTATAACGCAGTAGATACGTTTCACTTTTTATGAAATTCATGTTGTATGAGCCCTTAAATACATGAGCCAATCACAGCTTGGCACGTATGCAGTTTATGGACTACGGCTGTTTGAAAGGTTTTTTCCATAAAATTAATCGATTCCTAGACTAATTCGACTCAACATTTCCAAAATACGTATATTTTTTTGGGAATAATCCGTATAAACTACGCTATAAACAAAAAATTGTAGGATTACTTACCGAGTGTGCACCGTTCGACGTCGCGATTGCTTAAGCTTGTTTTCGTCGCGGAGCAGCACATCGAACGGGGGACGTGCATGTTTTCTGATAAATTATTTTTCTGCGAAAAATTTGCTGAACTTTGGAGACATCATTAATATAAATATAATTTTTATTGATGTTAAATAATAAATGGTTTTTAGTAGGTCCGCTGCTCATTTAAACTCAATGGTTTGTGCAATATCCACTATTGGTCTAGATTCGACTAATCCTGTCGTGACACAAGTTGGTGATGACATTTTGCCGCATTTTATGAGTTTCTTTTAGCATCTTTATACGAATATGGTCGCAATTTTTTCGCCGCGATATATGAATCCGCATTATATGAACCCGTGTTATAGTGGGGTCTACTGTATTTGAAAAGTTTTTGGGAAACATAAGCATTTAAGACTAAAACATTTTTGTCTCAGTTTCAGATCCTAAATAATAATTTGCTCTGCATGAAGAAAACCTGCTTGACTGTAGTTAGAGGTGTGGCTGTATGCCATAATTTTAAGTTAGAATATTCTAGTTTGTAGCTTTTGTCCTCAATTCTTGTCTTTTGTTGTTTCTGGAATCTTCTCTTGTCTTCATTTATACTTCACTCAGTTGATGATTGATGTTCTGAACTGTCCTGTGGGGGGGAGAAAATGTGTAAGGACCTAAAAGGGAGAGGTAAGTTTTCAGACTGGAAGAGACAGTGGAGAGGAGAGGTCAATTCTGACCATAGCAAGGGACTTAGGAATTTCTGAGGCTTCGTACAACAAGAATCCTGAAGCTTTAATTAATCATAGATGAAGACTAGGGTTTCTCAAATGGGATTTTGGTTTTTCTTTAACCCAGAAAATTCTTCTCATCCCAGGAAATCCTGCAAACTTCTTAAAAGTTCACTTTTTTTCTTATTTTGTGTTAAGGTTGAGGAAATTTTGCAAATAAAGTATAATTAACTCATAAACTGTTAGAATACATTTATATTTATTAATTTTAAACCTACTTATTGGTTTTTTAAATTTTTGCTTATGGCATGTCACAAATGGTCAATAATTAATATGTAGATTATTTGTGGCAGGACTCTGAAAATTCTTTACTTGTCAGAACTTGCAATATCTGGAATAATTGTGCTTACGCTGTCTTAATTTTTAACCATGCCCAGTAGCTTTGATAACTGCGTAATGCCAGGTTGTGCAAATTGGGCAAGAATACAAATGAGTATGAAGTCTGCAAGTATGAAATTTTTCTTCATAAACCTGATTATTAAAGACAAACAAACTGCCAAATTATTGGACTATAAGCTTGATGTTTCTATTAAAGCAGCTGAGGTAGACAAATCAAGAATACTAGATGGATTCACATAAAAAAAGGAATTATGTGACAATAAAGAAAGATTTTTCTTTACTAGACATAACTGTTTTAAGAAATTTTTCCAAAACGGTAATGAGAAAAATGCATGGGAAAATACTTTAAAAATTTTCCATGTTTATTTTTCACTACATCGTGATAGCGCCTTGGCTGACTAACCCACTGTACAAAGCGCAATGTGCTGAGAGACGGTAGAGTAGAGAGTATAGATGTGAGACGGTAGAGAGTGAAGAAGTGGGGTGATGTACACGGTTTGTAGAGAACATGGTCGCCTCGCTCATACTTTTTTTTTTTTTTTTTAATTTTTGAAATTTCTCTCACACCCCAGGTTAAGAACCACTGCTCTAAATCATTATTAATTAATAAAAGAAAAATTTAATGTTAATGTAAAAATAGAATAATAATTTTTCTGACTGATATGATAAGATTGAATATTGTACTAAGTTAGATATACCGAAGTATATCTTAGTGTAACAATAATGAATCGTATTGAGGACTTCACAATAAGTACACGGATTTAGACCAACAATATGAATTTAATTAACAATGTTATTCTTCGCGATTACAACTTGTCTACCATGAATGTAGACGATGAAATTTTACAATTAATTACAAGAAGATTCCTATGGTTGCCGTATTCTATCGTACACTACCTCTCTATATTCTTCGGATTCGTTGCTCCCACGTGCAGTCCTTCTTTGTCTACCACGATGTTTCCAAACCGTCCGTGAGATCCTTTCGTTTCTAATCTCCCTCCAACAGTCTCAAGTCGACAGAAGCCCACAAAGGACAAAGGCCCCTTCCCACGTGGACGTGCTCCTTTTATATCCCTTCCTTCCTCCGTTACCCAAGGTACCGTTCGCACAGCCAATCATCGCCACGATATGGCCGTACCCTATCCCGAGAACTACTACTAGCTGCGGAGCACTACAATATTCTCTAAATGATAAAATACATTCCTAAATATTGATTTAGGAGTTTTAATAATTTCACTTTCTTTATCCCATATATAACTATTTATATGTTTATATGAAATATTTTCAGTAACTTCTAATTCAACATTGGAACCAGTAATAACAATTGGAAGAAGTGTAACTGTGATTAAATCTAAAACAATATTGAAACCTGCAGGTATGTAAAGATTTATAATTTGCTTATACAGGTATACCTCGACTTACGTCGTTTCGAGTTACGTCGTTCCCGATTATACGTCGTTTGTCAAAAAAGTATATGGAAAAATAAAAATCAAGTTTAAGTCATTTTATTCGACTTTACATCCGTCCGCCACAAATATTGAAGTCGTAATATCACTAGAAAAGCGTTTAAAGCACATAAAATCATATTAAAATATATACATTTACAAGTATGTACTGTATTCGTACATGCATTCGCAAATTTAGATTACTTTTTTCTGTACTCTATTAAAAACTGAAATTTATTTGTTTGTAAGCTTAAGATAGATTCTTATTAACCATATATTATTATAAATGCATTAATAAATAAAATACAGAACTGGGAATAGTAATTTATGGTTTAGCCTAGTGACAAGTAGATTCGGAGACAAGTAAATTCGACTTACGTCATTTTTCGACTTAAGTCGTTTTCCTGGAACCAATTACCGACGTAAGGCGAGGTATACCTGTAGTTGATTGTTGATTTTCTGTGAGGAAAAACAATGACAATCCTAGTTTTCATATAACATTAGAATTGTCTTTGTTAATTGTAACTGTTTTTAGTAAATTAAACTTTCTTATAAATTAACTATTAAATAATATATTGGTAAAACATGAATGTTAATCAATTTATTAAATTATGAGAAAGTCCTTATAAATGACAGTTTCCACATGAAGGAAATAGGAAGGAATATGCTTTAGTCAGGGCTTAATGGAGCATACAAGATCCAGTTAGAAATAATTACAAAGATTATCTATTAGATGACAACAAAAGTGTGGAGAATTATTACAATATGCCATATATACTCATGAGATGTTAATAAAAAAATTATGCTCAATAAGTTGGTGAGTTCAACACATTTTGATGAAGTTATGTTGCCAATGGATATTTGAATTCTCACTGCCACTCAAAATTGGTTATACTTGAATTAAAACACTAAAACCTATAATTCAGCAATTTTTTATAGGTTTTAGTGTTTTTAATTTAATTTTTTTTTATTTAAAAGCCAGGGCATTTTTATTTTTATCTTCCTGTTCTTAATTACTCCAAATGTTTTGGTTTCCACACTTCTGTCCCTCTTCACTGATTATTTAGAGTACTATTTTTTTTTTCTCTTTTTTGATACAATTTCCAGTCTGTTTGGATGCATCTTCTAAACTCTTTTCTTTTACCATACATTCTCAAAAATTCTTTCATATTTTTGCAGCTGTGTATTAAACTGGATGAGGATGTATCACTGACAAATAATAGCCTGGAACTATGCATCCTGTCCTGTCTGTGACTTAAAGACTAAGCCATAGAAGCAACAGAGGAACTGAAATCAGATATGGGTGTCCTGAGGCAAAATGTAAGATTCCCGATAGGGACACGATAGTCAGACTGATGAAAGGTCAAGAGAACCACATGTGGGTGCAATTTGTCAACTTGATTGCCCATTCCAATTGGTCACTTTTCCTCATTCTCACTTTCTAAGTGGTTGATCACTCGTTATTACGTAATGAGATCTCAACTTAAATTGTGGGAGAGGTCAAAATCAAAGTTTAATTCAATCCCAACCAGAGATGGTTGATCTTAGGACTTGCAAACATATAAACAATAGAAGAATGTATCACGTTTTTCATATCAAAAAATATTTCTAGACTTTTTATTTTTGCTTTCAAAAAAGTATTTTAATGCAAATTTTAGTGAGGGTTTGGACCTGTTCAGAGCGTCACAAAAACAAAATGGTCAATACACCACAAAAGTCGTCTTGATTGTTTCAATTTAATTTCTATGGAAATCTCATGCTATATAAAAGTTACTGAAGATATATATTAAACAAATCAGTATAATTTCTTCTAGGGAATAAACATATTTAAGGTTTTATTAAAGTTAGATATTGTCAACACAATATAAAGTATATAACATAATTTTCACTAGTATAGAAATGAAAATACTTGTGTGCTTATGGCCCTTTTTTTTGTAAAAGCTAAGTTTCTGACTTAACCTACTGCACATGACTGAAAGACATGTCAAGACAGGTATATAAAAGATTAATGACCATTAAATCAACTTTCATCTGAGGCCTCACAATAGCAAATTTTAAAGTACAGTATCACTCAGTCATCAAGTTTTTTACAAAAGAAGGCTAAACAACCACGGAAATAAAGCAATGCCTAGAACAGTATGGAGGTCTCACCAGAGAAGCCAGTTCTTTCGGATCATCGGTTGAAAGTGAAAGAAATAGCAGTAATGACCAACTTGTCGAATACAAGTATTCAGTGTAAACTTCGTGGTCATCTAGCCATGAGCAAAGTCAGCACAAGATGTGTTCCCTGTTAGACTAGATGTTGCTTGTCGAAGAGATTAGTAAAAAGGCAGTTGGATTAACGTAATCGGTTGTGTAACAAAAGAACAAAGAGAGTGCACAAAGATTACACAGTCTTTACTCACAGAAGATCAGCATAGAAAGGGGAGAGTGAAATGAGGTCACCTTCCTCGAGAGGTCAAGAGCGCCACCAACCTTTTGTTACATCAGAAGAACATTACAAAACATCGCAATTGTTGATTCCAACATTCCCCAACTTCTTTCTGCTGTTCAATGGCAGCAGCATATAGAAAGTGTGTAGTATTGACTTTGGGCATTCACAAAGTGGGTGGAGTTGATTTTTAAAATTATTTTTACAGAAGAAGAAACTAAGGCCTTTATTATGACCCCCTTTCTAAAATGGGCAAAGAACATGGGGAGTGAGCCCAAGAAAGGCTAATCAACCAAGAAGATCATGACTACTGTTTTTTGAGACTGTAAAACCATATTTATGGTGGACTTTAAAGAAAGAAATACTAATATAAATGCAAAATATTATTCAATGTTATTACATCAGTTGCATTACAATGCACCCATCTACACCACAGCACTTTTTCAAGTTGCCATTCTGGACTGTGGCTTTGAGCAGCTCAATCACTTGCCTTACAGTCCAGATCTGGCTGCATCAGATTATATTTATTTCCAGATTTAAAAACAGTTCTTCAAGGAAAACATTTTACAATGATGAGACAGCAATAATGCACTATTTAATCAAAACTGTTCAGATTATTTGTATAAAGGAGTTGAATTGTTTTTTAAATATCTTAAGTGTTATTGCCTCGTATGGGTGGAATTGTTATTGCCTTGTACAGCGTGTGAAAGGACAGAAAGTAGACAAAGACTCATTTATGTATGTATAGTCAAGAAAAAAAATATTTTCTATATAAATGTCATAATTTGTCCTGGCAATTTTTTATTTTTATCTTAAGTGTGTTGAAGTTAAGGGCAATTATATTGAAAAAACCATTGTTTGTTATTTTTCCTTGCCCTTTCTCATTAGGCTGGGAACTTATGGGATATTTTATGTATATACAAAATGATTTTAACATTAGAAATATTTAGATTAATTATTTTAATAAAATATATTTTGAGAAAAATATGATTATATATACTTATTTATGTTTGACTTAATGTTTTTGATTAAATTTTTTTTCTTATTTATTTTAAAATATTGATTTTACTATACTAATATTTAAATTTTTATTTTATTTACTGTTTTAGATTGAAAATAAAAGTTTTACTTTTTATATATTTATGTAGTCAATGTTGGATGATATATCCTACTTCAATAATAGTAATTGTTGTTTTTCTAATATGTAGTAGTTGGAGTACAGGTTGAAATTAGTTGGCTTCAAAAGAAACTAAAAAATATCAGCATAAATAGTGAAACTCTTTGTAAAGATTCTGTAAGTAAAGTTTGTTTTCTTAATTAATATTATTTTTCAAATTAAATATGTATAACCACCCACGAAAAACCTTTTTAACGAGTGTTATGTCACTATTAAATTCCGCAAGTACTTTCGACCTCCACCGAGGTCTGCTTCAGGTGGTGACTCAGCACCTAAGGTTTTTCGTGGGTGGTTATTAGAAAACACAGTGTTAAGTTGTTGGAAGTCGTTTATTCTTAGTAAACAAAATATGTATAATAATATTTTCAATTATTATAAAATTTATTTGATTGAATTATAACCTACTTTTTTATTGTTATCTTGCATTAAAATTTTAATATAAAATAATTTACACCTGAATAGTTTTTATCATTCAAATTCAGTAAATTAATAAACAATCAAAATATCTTAAAAAAAACATGACTTTTTAGAGAGTAGAATTAAACTATTGTGACAATGCTCAAAGTACCCTTATTGCTTCAGCACCATGGGACCGAAGGGTTGACACCACGTATGCAATGACTAGTTCGTCAGGACTGGCACCACTGTGTCTTTTAATGTAATGTGTTTTTTAGGCAAACATAGAAGCCTTGTTGGCAATAGTTTTGGGTTTTCACGAGCGGTTGCATTGTACGCACTTAGTTCCAACTCGAAAGATGGCACAGGTTGAGGAAGTGCACCAAACACAAATTTAACAATAACAAATTTCCGTTTATTTACTGTAACTACCCAAATGTATACAAGCAAGGCTAATATCTCGCATTTAAAACTTCATTTAACATTTAAATCTTGATGTTAACTAGTTCATGAGTTTGAAGTTGGAGTGAGAGAGTTTACATACAAGGTTCGTAGATAACTGATAAGGGATCTGAGGCGACTCAAAGGCTTGGTGGAGTTCACTTTTATGGAGTTCATGAAGGATCACTAAGGATGGAGGAAGGTCACTAAGGTGCCCTATTGTTGAGGCGACTCTGACAAGGACTAACTTTTCTCCCAGACGAACTGTTGTCATCATCAGTCATTGCCTTTTATTGGGGATCCTCCCTCTTTTCTCCCTTACCCTTTTTTTGAAAATGTTGCAGCGCCTATGTCCAATAACAATTTCTTCTCACCAAGTTCCTGGTGACACATTCGATGTATCATCTTGAAAGGGAAGTGACTCCACAGAGGGATAAAATCAATCCTGGACTCTCACACTATTGATGTTTAAAAGAATGTTTTTGTAATCAAATTAGTCTAACTTTCAGATAGTTTTTGACTTATTTTTATTATTAGTAGTTTAAAATGGCTAATAAATTCAGTTTTTCATCTTCATAAAATTTTTGAAAGGTGAATTAAAAATTTGTTTACTAAAATTGTTTCAATGAGCATTGTCAGTTTCATTAAAAGAATATAGTATTTAGAACATTAAGATTGTAGTGCTGCACTACTATACTTGCGTAGAGATTTCCTAAATTTGTTTATTTGTATCTGTATCGTGTGTGTAATTGTAATTCCGTTCAGTTTGTGTCAGGTTTTGTGTTGTGTTACGCATGTGTTTTTGGATTTGTCCCGTACCACCCTATTCTGGGTCATATGGTGAAGACGCTGCTAATTGGTCTACTGCCAGGTCATGTGACAGGTGACGCTTCTGTGGTGATGGGAGGTATAAAGGTGAAGGTTCAACCTGTCGGAGGAACTTTTTCTTCTTCGCCTTTGTGCTCCTTGGAAGGACTTTGAGATGAAACGAGTGAGTGTGAAGCCATGTGGAGTTTCAGTTAGGACAAAGGAAAGATCGTATGTCTCTTAAGAAAAGGTAATCTGATTCCATCAACAAGAGACCGCAGGTAGATCAGCACAGAGGATAATAAGGTGAATAGATGCACATTAATGGAACCTAAAGTGACTATTATTATTTTAAAATATATGGTTGTGACAATAAAACACATGTGTTTGAGTAGAGGGGTTGAAAGGAAGAGAATCACCAGCCCTAGAATCAGTGCCAAGAAGAGTATTTCTACACATGGTATAAGTAGTGTAAACATGGTACATGTATATATACACCATCAAGGGTGCAGTTAATGTTTATGTTAGTCACCTCAACCAATTGTTAGTCAATTAAGCACAGAAATGAAGTGATGTCAGTTATAGTGTTAATTCTTTGTTTCTCTTTGTAGTTATTAAACATGTCTGTCAACATTCTCGTTATAATTCTGTAAAGTCCTCAATTTATTTCCCATTATGTAAGCTTGATTATATTCTGATATATCCAAGATACTACAAGATGAAAGATTTTTAAACTTAAACCTACTTAAAAGCTACCTTACAAACTATGCCCCACCTGCCCCTAGTTGCATTCATGTATATAACTTGTGTGTGGTATAGATCTAGGATGATTCAAAAATCTCCATAAATAGGCTAAGAGTTTATTTTATTATATAATTACTTAAATTACTAAATATGATAAATGTGAAATCCATTTAACTGAATGCTTTTCTCACACATGTTAACAAATCTGATGTTATGTACACATATGCACCACAGATATATCTATTTGGACATTTTTTTATTTGTGCAGAGTCTTTTGAATTATCCTATTTATTTAAAATACTCTCATTTACCATTATCATTATGTAGATATTTACATTTATTTATTACATTATATAGGATGAAGTACTATGTTACTTATTAGATGATGGAGGATTTATTGTTTCTACAAATCAAGGAAATTTGATAAATGTGGTAATTTATATTTTATTTTTATAAATAAACTTTGTTTTCAAACTAATTTATTTTTAAAAGTTATTTATGTATGATTTACCTCAATAACAAACAATAATTTATTTTTAAAAAAGCAAATAAAATATTTATAATGTGATGCAAATATCATATATGTAAACAATTATTGTGTAAGACTATGCAAGTTTTTATACCATATTAATGCAATATTTTTATACTTAGTTTGGAAAATTTTTTGGTGAGATAGATGCAGAGCTTATGTCAGAACTCTTTGAAAAAAATATTTATGAAAGGTAAATATTTATAAAAATATATTTGTATTAAATAATCTGTAATTATTATTTGTAAAAATTTGTTTTATAGAGAGTGTTGCAAAAAAAGTGTTCTTCCTGGAAATGGGCAATAGAACTCTCCAAGATAAACAATAATTGTAGAGTAACATATTTGAAATTTGTGATAATTATCAAAATATTTAAGGTCAGTTTTGCCAAACAATGCTAGAATGGGCAGCTGTTACAGAGTTGCCAACTATCAACCTATGACTGAAAATGGAAGGACAGATTGAAAAGCAATCACAAAAGCTTGTCATTGCAGTTTTTTCTTCCCTCTAAACTGGCACCACTGTGATTTCTAAAATAACCTGGAAACATCTTTTTATTAAAAATTTTGTGTGAAATAAAGTGGGAACTATTGCATTTGTTTATTTTAAAATGTTCAGTTCGATAAATGTTTATCTTTAAAATGATTAGTTTAAATACCAATAATTATAGCATAGTTATTGCTGGAGGAAAAAGTGGATTCAAATTTGTAATTTTAACCTTGAATATTTCGGTAACTATCACAAATTTGCAAATATGTTACTCTACAGTTTTTGCTTTTCTCAACAAGTTCTATCACCCATTTTCAGGGAGAACATTTCTTGCAACCCCCTGTACACATGATTATTTAATTTATCACAAAAATTATTTAGCGACAAAATAAATTAGATAACAACAACTCTTTTAAATTCAATACAAAATTTCAAAATAATAATCTTACAAGAACTTTTCAGACATTTTTAATCCAAAAAAAATTTTTTTTAGAAAGCCAGGATTAGGACTTTTTAACATTAATAGTTATATAATACAAATATAATAATTTCAGGGATGTATACTGTTACAAAATAAAACATTGGAAATAAAGTTGGTAAAATAATCATAGAAGAATTCAATGAATAGTGAAAAGGGGCCATCTATTATTTACATGTACAGTGTAAGGAGGAAGTAGTTTGCCAAAAGTAAATCACTGTACATGATGGGGAGGGAGGGGTTGTAAAGGGTCTCATTACTTGTAGAGGGATTCTTTAGAGAGGTTTTTCTTTATAATATAGTATAATTGAAAAAAGAAAACATGAATATAACAGAAATAATCATATGTTTAATTTTTGTTTGTATGTTAATCTCATTTTTACAGAAATTTCTGTTTATTTTTTACAGGAAAGAAGAAATGAATTATGAAGATCAGTGTGAAAATGTGACTGATAATAATAATAATGCTGGTATAAGAACAATCAATTTGGTTAGTTAATTGAACAAATGGATATATTATAGATCTATTTATGTAAAAATAAATTTTTGAAGTGGATAATTTGAAATATTTGAAGAAAAACTATATATATACAGTAAAATTAATACAGAATACAGTAATAATTAAATACAGTAAAATTAATTTATCTATAGATGAATTACAGTGGTACCTCAGGATACGAAATTAATCCGTTCCGAAACTGAGATCATATCATGAAAACGTCATAAGGTGAATCATTTTTCCCCATACGATTACATGTAAAACCAAATAATTCATTCCAACACGAAAAACGCACTCAAATTAAAGCTAAGTAGTACATTTAAAAAAAAAATAACTATAGTAAGTTATTTTTTTTTAAAATATAGTAAGTAAGCTGAAAAATGCATTTTGTAGTTGTAAATGTATAAATAACCATAATAGAATAATAATTGATAAAAAAATAAAAATGTAGTTTTATTTGCACTTTACACCTCCACTGTCTATCCTCAAAGGTAAACTGGTGGCGGAAGAGAGGGAGAAGGGAAATGATACTAAAACTTAACTTACATAATGTAACAATAACTTAAAAATAACTTAACACTAATTTTTTAACTTTTATATATATATTTTTTATTTTTTATTCACTGCTTTTTGCTTTCTTTCCTTCATTTCCTCCAGCACTTTCACTGGATAGAGGTCGCTTGGTAAAATATCTATCCAAAGAGGTTTGGATTTGCCTATTTTTTAAACTGTTTCTAAAATGACTAGGCAAATGTCATTATTCTGAGCAGCAATACGGCCAGTGTAAACCTTTTCAGGATGTTTCTTTTCAATAAAATCAGTCACTTTCTGATAATACCTCACGATTTCCTTTATTGAGCGAGATCATTCCACAACGAAGCAAACATGCGGACTGAGACCAATGAACAGAAGTGAATAAAAAATTGCACTGCGAACTAATGTAATGTCGTATGGTGAGTTTTTGTTCGTATCGTGGAGCAAAAATATGTCGTATCCTGAAAATTTCGTATGCTGGGGCATTCGTATCCTGAGGTACCACTGTAGTTTTACTGTATTCAAATATATTTTTTCTTCAGATCCACATAGGACTTTATACTTTCTCATACATCTATATCTTTTTGAATAATAACAGTATCCTTTCTACAACTGCAGTATCAAAATAACAAGCATGGAACTATTAATTATCTACTAAAACAGTGGTTCTTAACCTTTTTATATTCGCGGCTCACCAAATATTTCATAATTTTTTTTGTGATCCCCAATTTATGTAATAATTTATATTTGTTAAAACATAACTTTGAATGTTACTTAAATAGATAATGAAATAATAAACTTCACAATTAAACGTAAAAAGTCGTTTCTTATTTTTTGTTAAAAATTAATATTTAAAAATTCACAGAAAAAACAAAAAAATATTCAAAAATAATTTAATGAGATTTCTGCTACAGAATATTGTCAACTAATTTGTTAATTCTTGGTTCAATTGTTTGTAATGTTATCTGCATGCAGGCATCTAATTGCAATTAATTGCATTTTTTTATTTCTATATCCACCATAGTTGAGAACCCTTTTTCACACAAATGTGCATAAATTTTGCATAATTTGGTGGCCCCGGCAAACTTCTTATGGACCCCCAGGGAGCTGCAGCCCCCTGTCAAGAAACACTGCCCTAAAATATTTACTAATCAATCGTTTTTGGTCATTTTCATTGACTTTCATCAGGAAATATATACAATATATAATTTAGCAAGAAAGAACAAAGCTGTCCATATTCTAAAGACGATTTTTACAACATTCCATTTTTGAAATAATACTAATTTTTAAAAAGTGCATATCAGATTTTTACATATTGCAACTAGTATCATATGATTTGTGACAAAAATCAAAATATATAACATGTATTTTATACACAGTGAAATAACGAATGCATAGAAACACTATAAATTATACTTTTCATATTTTTATCTTGCACCTGCCAAATTAATCACAACTATGTAATCTAAGTTCTGTCCATCCTTCAACTCCTCTTACATAGCTTGCTTTTAAGTTTTATTTATCAATACTCTCCAGGCTGTTGAAACTTGGTGTTTTCTCTACAATTTACTGCCTGCCCCTCTATGTAGCCTTACGAATGTGCCATGCTTCTGCATATTTAATGTGTTGTTTATCTTGCCTTTTGGATCATTTCTGCTTGGTTCCATTCTATCATTACAGAATCTGGGTCTGCTACAGCATAAGTCGCTAAAGCTGTAACCAGCTGCTCTTTTCAGATATCTGTTATCTTTAGGTTTCTTTTATCCTCTGTTCTAATGATCTTACAGTGGCTTCTATGTAACATAAGTTATTATGCCTTCTACTGTTTTTTTTTTGGTATTCTGTACATGCCAGGTATACATGTCGGATCACTGGCTTCTTGTTGCTCCTTAGCATCCCGTATATTGTGGGGTTTCTCTTAAATATGATTTTCTTTCTAATTTCAATCCTGATTTTACTGTAGATGTTGCAAAGGGTTGCCATGTATTCAATGATGACAAATTTGCTCTTCACATGATCATGTTTTCCATTTGTTGACTATTCTCTTTATTGTTTTTCTCTTGATCCCAACCTGACAAGCCATCTCTTTGATCTCTTATCCTATCTTGTATAGTGTACGATATGCACACGGTGAGTGTAATCCAACAAGCGCATATAACATGCACCTATGTTCTTTCTTCACCTGTGTTTATTTTCTTTACAGGATTCTTTTATAGAATCTGACACTCCTCGTTTTTGATCTTTTACATACAATTTCTGAAGATACTCAGACAGAATCGTTAAGTATAATCTCACAACAAAAAAACAACCGAAAATATTCACTGTGGTACAAAAAAAGGGGGGAAACTATGATTAAATATAAAAATAACTAAATTTTTAACATCATATAATAATTGATTTTCATAATTTTAAAAAATTCTTTCAGTTTAAAGATATAAATTATTAAAATAATTGTATTCTGTTCTAAACAGCCATTTCAAGGATTAATGCAATCTTTCAATTTGGGTTGGCTTCTTGATTTAACAGCATGGTAAGTTGTTTTTGCATCAATTTTTCTTTTTAATATTTGTATTTTGAACATTAATTAACTGATATAATGGAAATATTTTTCAGTATACGTTTAACATTTAAATTTGATGAAATAATCAGGCTTAACTTTCTACTGTATTTATATAAATACAGTAGAATCCACATATTGTAATTGTGGACATTGTTATTAGTTATTTAACACGTTAACTGCCATCCAATGCACTGGCAAGCGTACTAATTAGGGCCATTCAGAGCCATAAGACAGCTGTTGGTCAGAGCTAACTTTATAGATGTGTGTAAGAGGCCACCACTAGGATGTAAAACAACATCTTACGAAGCCAGGATAATTTAAATTTGAGTGAAACTACATTAGTTATAGCAATGTTGTGTGATCGGATGGCTCTGTACGGCCCTAATTAGTATGATCGCCAGCACGTCGGATGGTGGTTAACATGTTAATGTTATCAAAATTAATGTGTTCTAAAATATGTAAGTTAATAATAATTATAATAACATAATTATTCTAATAATAATAATTGTAATCAGGGCCATCGAAAGGTTGTATGGGATTTTTTCTTTTTTGAATAAATGAAGTATGTAGAATGTTTCTTTATTAATAAAAAAATTAATAAAGATTTTATATTTGTTGATAAAACTAACATTAATTTATAGGGGTAGGAACCACTATGGATTCCTAAATTTTCTTTTAGGTCAAGGGAAAAATTCCCAATTCTTCCTCTTGACAGATCTGATTGTAATTAATAAATTTTTAAGTTAATATGTATTTTGAATTGTTTTAACTTGTTTTTTAATGTCATAGCCAATAAAACTAGAATTTCTACTACTAATTATACTTTTATATACAACTATGCTTAATGTTATCAGTATGTTTAAAAAGTGATTACAGTTATTAGATTCTATTTATATTAGTTATTAAATAATATAAATTTATATAATTTTAAATGTGCTAATGTATTTAACAAATTTAAAATAATTAGAATAGAATTGACATCATATATCATATTGATAAAAATAAATTTCTAGCCATTCATCAATAACCTATATAATAAGAATTTATGTTATAGCACAAATTTGAATTTAAAAAATTTTTGTTCTCATTTTACATAAGTAATTTCTGTCAAAATTTATGGTTTAATTATGGCAAATTTCTCATAGGAAATTTTAAGTTCTGGTCACTTATAATTTTATCATAAAATTTATTGCATTGTGAATCATAGTTTTGCTTTATAAGTAGCATTGTATTCATGGCTTTAGTACAGTAATACCCCGACTTACGTGAACCCAGAGCTATGCGATTTTCAAATCTTGTTGATTCACCTTTTGTTTGAGCTCCACGCAACCCTTGATTACTCACTCCCCTCACACCATTGTTCAGCTTACATGTTCCGATGTGTCGTGCGGAATCCACACATAGCTACAATTTATTTTGTGTTATTTAATTCTGTGTTTGTTATATCTACAAAGACTCAAGAGACTCTACTATGTTATCCAAATGAAGTAGAACTAATTCTTCTGCATCAAACAAGAAAAGAAAAACTTTATCTTTGGAATGTAAAGTTAACATTGGGTATGTTTGTAAAGTCGAATGAGTTAAACGAGAATGACGTCATCGTTATTCCTATTTTGTTAGACTTTTCGAACAATTTGTTACTAACGCATTTAACTCGTTTGACTTTACGAACGTATCCATTATTAAAGACTTCAATACAAAAATGAAAATTTGTGAATTGGCAAAGAAGTTTGATCTACCGGAATTGTCGGTCAGAACAATTATAAAAGGCAAAGAAAAAATTCTCGAAGCTGTGAAAAATGCTCAATCTTTAAATTCAAGCATCATTCGTAAATGTCACGGTATTATCGCTGAGATGGAAACAATGTTAAAATTATGGCAAAATAATCAAGTAAATGTGAAAAATTGTAAAATAATATAGGCCTAATTTGTTATACATATGTATTATCTAAGATTTTATTAAACATTTTTTTCTAAATTATTGTTTTCTTTAGTCTCCGGCCCCAATTAAAAATTATTTGTATGTATTTATATGCGAAATTATACCCCGACTTATGCGAATTCGACTTACGCGGTTACCGCTCGGTCCCACCTATCGCATAAGTTCGGGGTATTACTGTATTTAATTTTCACTTCTCTTTTGATCATAGAAAGTTCATGAATGAAAATATTCTTTCTACAAAAGTTGTAGTTCCTTGGAAATCAATGAATAATTCTATTAAATTATTAAAATCTTGGAATTCAAGATTCTTTTTTTGTGCATTTTATTAAATATTTTGACCCAACTGTCAGCTATATTGCTTTTTTTCTTCTCCATTCAACTTCAATTGTTTGGTTTTTATTGTCTTTATTAGCACCTGTTGATCAAATTGTCAAATTTTATCAGTTTTTCTTTGTGTAATATGTTCATTAAATTTGTTGAAATTATTCTGTAAGCTATATTTCATGTAATTTCTTCCTCAGTAGTATCCATTCAGATCTATGACTCTTATCAACGTAGGAGAAACTTTTTCTAACAAACTACTACTTCAGAATACAATATACAAATGTGTTTAATAAATTCTGATTAAAACATATGAATTATTGGTTTCTGAATAATTCTTGAACTCTGGTGAAAATCAAATTTGAAGGATGTGGCAATTTTAGTTTATTCATCCAAAAATCCCTTTTAAATAGTTAGAAAAGTAACTAATTAAGAAATTAAAAAACTATAACATCCAATAAATATACATTAATGTTTTTAGGAATAAAAATAATACAATTTATGGATAATAAATTGTATCAGTTTTATTCTAAAGAAGATAGCTTTAATACTGAAAAATCTTAAAAAAAAATTAAATTTGGGATATTTAAAATATAATTCTCTCTCTAATCTCACAACTCTTTTCAGAATTCCAAGTTTAATTGAGTTCTAATTCTTCTTATAGCATACTTTTAATAATCAGTTATTATGAGCGACATTTCAAAGTTTTCGGTATTTTATATCTTGAATGTAAAGACATCAAGAAAATATTTCTATACATTTTTATATGTATTTTTTTAATTCTGAATCATTTTGCTTTGGTTTGAATTACTATTTCTATGTCAAAAATGCTGTTCATATGCCATTGTTTCATGACACCTTACATTTATATTATTAATGTAAATCTGATCAAAGAGGTAAAAATTTGTTCATACCTGTAGTATTTACATTTGTGTAAAATTGTTTTTTAATTTTACTGTTACATTTGTAAATCAAAATTATAAACGTAAATGAAATACTTCATATAAAATTTTATTATCTTTTCTTGTTAAATACATTCATATATTTCATGTTTCAACAGGGAAAAATTGAGATTGTGGATTTATAGGTAAGTCAAATACATAATAAATAAATCTCTATCAATACACACATTTTTTATTTTTGACAATTTCTATTTGACTTTTAATAATTCTATGTATTTACTACACAGTATACTATAGTATATTATTTCAAAATTACATAAATATTTTATTTTTTTACATTCCATGTTAACTGAATATTTTACAAGGTAGCATTTATTAAGTTAGTTCTTATTCATATTTAAACTGCTAATTTTTCTGGTGCCATCAGAAAAATTATAAGGGAAAAAAAATCAACGAATAACGTTAATTATATTTTATTTAAAAAATACGCAATTAAAAATTTGAATTTTCTTGAAAATAATTTGTAAAAATTGCAGATATTTTACGTTCCCTTACAGGATCAAAGTATATCTATTTAAATTGATTTGGAAGAGTCTTTCTTCTGCATTGAAAATCGATTTTTAGTTTATTACATTGGAAACAGATAAAGTAGAAAAGAAAAATAAATATTTTGAATCTACAATTTCCAGTTTCAGCAACAAGCAATTTTGTATTTTATAAAATAAAAATCACAAATTTATANTACAATAAAAAATTAACCGTTACTGTTAAAGAAACTAACCGAATAAGAAAATTTCTTTTTCTTGACTTGTGCTTTGTGTACTTCTCTAATTATAGCATTTATTTCCTTTTCTTATATTTAATTAGCTTAGTAATGTCATTAGTGTGGCCACAAACATCATCTATGCCACTGTTTGGACTATCAACAAAATATTATTCATGCATCACAAAGCAGGCTCGTTATTATTTGAATATAGACAAAACTAATTTGAAAGACACAATTATATGTAATAACTGTACCAGGTAAATAAATAATAAATTTGTTGTTTGAATTGAAAAATTTTTCACTAATAAAACTAAATAAATCTTCTTCTATAGGTATTATGTAGTAACTCATGTTGGAAACAGTAATTTAGTTTTAATAGTAGCATCACCATCATGCGCACCTTTAAAGTGTGAACCTGTGCCAAGACCATTATATGCTCCTGTTGAAGGTAAATTTAGAAATTTTTTATTAAAATTTTGCTAATATCTTCCTATTTCATATCAGGAGAAAAAACAAAGAACATTTTATATATCATATTTCCTTGATTAAACCTCAGGGAATAAAGGTACTGTTTGTACAATAAAAATGATGTAAAATGCCTTGTGTCTATTAATGCACCTAGTAGTGAAGAAAAAACGAATAAAGGTACTATTAAAAATAAACCCAAATTGAAAAGCATGGGGAAACATGTTGAAGTATCCTTACTGCAAAGTATAAGATAATGTGTTAATAGATTAGAGTGATAGGTAAGAAGTTTAACTAAAATTCTACCTCTTCAAATTATCTAGTTGGACAGTATATTCTATTCCGAAGTTCAGAGAAGGATTTTTGGAAATAAAATTATATTGTCAAATATTGAGCATAGGTAAGTTGTGTTGAGTTCATAAGTTGAGAGGTTATCAACTGTAGAGTAATTAGGAAAATTCAAATTGGAGATGTTGAGTTTGAACCAGAAAAATTGTAGACAAGATCCTGATATCAATAATGACATGGAAACAAACACAAATGATAATGTAACAACCAAATCAAAAGGCACTGAATTGGATTAACTATGAAAATAACAATTATATCAAATCTGCAGAGGGGGACAAACAGGGCACTTGTCCCTCCTTGGGATCAAGTAAAAAATTTTACAAATTATATTCATAAAAGTGACTGAATATGTAACCTTACAGTCTCAGCTATGGGAAATTCTGATGCAATATTGTATTCTATAGTTCACTTGTGAGAAAATAACCCCAAAAATTAAATAAATAAATAAAAATTTATTGATGTAATTATTTGTCTTCTAGTTTTGCTTTCTGGAAAATTTTGTTTTGATGCTCATAGCTGTAACCCATAAATAAAATCAATAAAAATGGTTTTGATACTTCTGAAAATAAACAAATAATTAAGATATTTTTCACTTCTTACTCACTTTTCTTTTTTTGTAAGATAAAAAATCCCAGGACTTCAGAAACTCAGAGTTGAGTATGTTTCAAAAATAAATCTCCTTGGGGTTTAATTAAGGAAATACAGTATATGTATTTATCTTTTTAATCTTACATACATAAACTCTCCTATGCATATACACTGTCACCTTAATATCTGAAAACTTGCATTTTAACAAATAACTTTGTGAGGCCTCAATTAGAATGCTCAAAGCTTGTTTGAAGGAACATAAAGCATCCATTATCTACAGCAATTCATAAGCAATCTTGTCAGATTTATACTTCTTGAGCACTACAGACCTGTTTGGGATGATTTGCAATGTTTACTAACTAGTAGAGATGATGATAAAACCTTTTTCTGGGAGTCACTCTTTATTTGCAGACTGTGACCAATCAACACTCCCATTTTATCTTTTTCTGATCATTGGCTGACATTTGCAACCATTTGTTAACACTTGGTATGGTCAAACTATCACACCAACCAACTTGTAATTTCTTCTTATACTTGTGTGTTTTTAGAACTGTTCTCTATGTCTATTTGTTTGTGTAACATGTTATAACTTAGTTTTTTTTATTTGTATTGTGGAGGTTTGCCATGTTTTTTTTTTCTTTGCCCACACCATTTTATACACTTTCCACTCTTTGTCTGGCATTATTCTGTTGTTTGTATTCATTTTCTCTTGTTTAGTGTTGAGGTAAGTACTCCTGCTGATGGGAACTAGTCTGAACAATGGGAAGAAAATACATGAGGAGTTTGAACAGGAAACTCAGTTTGGGTTGAGTCTTGGATGAGGATGGAAGCTAAGAACCCAGGAGGACTGAGGTGGACAAACCGTGAAAGATATCCCCGAGCTCAAGTGAAAGTGGCACTGGGCCAAGAGAAAGATGTGTGCGAGGAGATGTAAGAAGCTTCACTAAAGCTTGAGGATCTGTAAAGCTGAGACTTGAATTGTTTGGCCACCTACTCGCAAGATATTGTTTGTATATTTAGTTCAGGAGTTTTAGAAATAATTGTAACATGGTTATTATTAGTCCCACTATTGTAATTTAGTTTAATTTGATCTTTGGGTGTTTATTTTAATTAGTTATAGTAGTCTACAGCTGTCATGACGTGTGCAAATTCAATTTGTAACTTACTGGATTGGAAATTATTACAAAAGTTTGCTTCTAGCCCTTGGTATAATTACTGTATATTAATTAAATTATCAACAATCGTGAGGCAGATAATAGTGAGGGCTTATCATACCAATGATAGGCACAAACGCTCCGGAATCAAAGTGAAAACGTTTAATGAACACAAGAATGACTACACAAGTATGGAAACAAAAAAACCCAAAATGCACTTCGGACTATTTTCTGATAGAAAATAGTTCTTCATCTGCCTCATGGTTGTTGATAATTTAATTAATATAATTATTGGATTGGCTTATATCACTAGTGATGGTTTTATTTTATTAAATCATTTTTGTTAATCAAAAGGTGGTTGTGTGTGCTTCTTTTGTCACTATCCTCAACATGAGTTCAAAGGTCACTTTGAAACTTAACAGTATTTTTATGTGTACTTTGTCTCTCAGTCTCCTATTTATTAATTTTTTGCAATTGCCATCAATTGCCTCTGTAAAAAGAAAGTTATTTTAAATTTCAATGTTCTTGAAGTTTACATGTCATAAGCAAAAGTAACTACAAGCCTGATTAAATTTGTTGATTTGCATATTTATGTGATTTTTAACACCCAATTTCAAATAATTGGAATTGTTATCTACTAATTGATATGTATGTCTCCACTAATTTTCATAAACTCTGGCAGTTACACATAATTTACTACATCTTATTAAATTTCCTGAGATGATATAACAAGATAAAATTATTTGATTTTTTTAAATGTTATTTACAGAAAGAAAAAGCAAATATTGGATATTCTATATTAAATTATAGATATTGAATGTGACAAACTCAATTTTGTATACTTATTCACATATGAATAGATTTCAATATTTGCTCAGTTTACTGATATATTCATTGTAAAGTTATCATCACCTGGACAGTGCTGTATATTGCAGTGGTTTCCAAACTTTTTTGATTCTAGGCACCCTTGATAAATGCAGATTTTCCTAAGGCACCTATGTCAAATTCTAACATTATAAAAATTTTATAACATTTTGTGGCACACCTGTAAGGAAGCCGCAACACACACTTTGGGAACTGCTGCTATATTGTGTTATTATATAAATATTTATTTTATAATGCTGTAATATTTAATGATCATTTTATAGTTTTCTTTCATTGTAGCATTATATTTTTTCCTTTTATTTTCTCTTTTGCTATAAATTGCATTATTTTGTATTATTTAAACAAATAAAAAAATTAAAAATAATGTTCGTTAGAAGTTTTAAAGAAAATTAAATTAACTGAAACCAGTCTAAAATCGAATTTATTAAAATACATTTTAATTTATACTAAGGACGATAACAGACATATATTATGTAGTGTTAAACTATCCACAATTTATAGTGTGTAATTTGTTGATATCATATCCAAAGAATTCACAACTCCTTTAAGATTCTTTGTTATTTATCTTTTAAACTAGATAAAGCATTTATCTAGTTTAAAAGATAAAAGATTAATAAATCGATAAAGCATTTATCGATTAGTTTTATTAGTTAAAATTTAATATACTTTTCTTTAATTCAAATGTCAATTAGTAAATTATCCTAAATTTCATAATGAATATTAAAAATCAAAACTATTTTATTTTTTATTATTAATTATTTCGTTTACGTGATATTTCAGGAAGATACAACAGATTGCAGTTCTACTTCGTCTATCTCTCTTCCTCATTTTTCACTGTTAGTGGAAATCGTTGGACTATTTCTGTTAAAACTGACTTCTCCATTCTTCACATTTCTTTTTAATGGGTAACAAAGGTATATTTTCCAGATTTGGTGATATGCTTAAATCACTTGTGCCATATAGAATGTTAATAAGAAAAGAAAACAGATGTTATTTAGAAAAAATTATTCTAAATGTTTTGCACAGTATCCGTTATAGATAAGAAACAATTCTCGATTAAAATACTTAATCTTTAAGATAATAATATAATAGTTATTCTTTTTATAATAAATGGTAAATCTGTTGTTCATTAACATATGTAAATGTATTAATACATTTGCTTATATTACACGTCCCAAACAACAGAAGCGAAAAATTTATTTATAAGAACAAACAAGAAATTTAATACAGTGAAACTTTTATATTGTATCTCCCTTAAGGACGATATTTTGAATATTTATGCAATTTTTGTACAGTATTAATGTATAAGAATATTATTCGTGTAAAAAATGGAAAGGTTTAACATTAATAATAATTGAAATTAAAAATATATATTTTTTTTATAAAATATTTATGCAAAATATGCAAATACTTTAAACAATTGATGATTTATCAATAGTACAATCTGTTAAATAAATAATTAGAACATTAAACATTTTATTCAATTTATTAAAATATTTCCAAATTGTTATTGGTAAGGTAATGCTGCATCAAATAATTAAAATTTGTTTTTATTAATTTATTATTTATATTTATTTTAACCAATTATGTACTTATTATTATATATATTTACAATAATTTTCTTATTTTTATATTCTTTTAATGTTAAGTTTTATATTTTATGGTTTTAAAAAATTTTATTTTTTAATTTNTTATAAAAAGTTTATATAATAAAGGAATTATTTAACTATAAACTATTAAATATATACACAATAATAATAAAAAAACTGTAAATTATTACAAATAACATAATTTATTTTATAAAGTATATAACTTAAGGCAATAAAAATATATAAAATAGATTATTAAAATCAGGAAATATATATAAGTATTTGGATCCATAATAAATTGAAGGGAATATCAGTCAAACAGTTATGTACTTTATTTGTATTGTTTTGAGATAGTGAGATAATTTCTTAATATAAAGGCAGGTTGAATATTTAAAGTTTGTCAAGTGCTTCAGATGTATTTTTCTTTTCCTTTATTCCAGTTTAATACAGAAACATATGTTAATTTGTGATTTAAAAATTACACTTCAGAAATACAAAGTATTTTTATTGCTCTCTTTAGATATTAATTATTGAAAAATTTAGTTGAGAAATACTCTGATCCATTCATTGACTTATTTTAAATTTTGGATTTTCGTTTCTTCAATGTTTATCTTTTGATATATAGTTCACTCTTGCTAATCTGGCCTATGATTATCTGGCATATCCCTCCGAGTGATTTCCTATGTGTTTGTTTTCATTAAAATGTTAGACCTGTTTCCCATTTATTTGAATTTCATTTCTCTGTATGGTATTGCCAGTAGGCATACCATATTATTTTCCGCATGTTTCCAAAAGGATTGGTACCAAAGGACGACGGATCATATTCATTCATTGCCTTTAGGCTTATACACTCTTGGTAATCCAGTGCACTCTAATCTAGCATCCTTCTATAAAGAAACAGCCAGATCAACAAGAGTCTAGTGCAGGGATTAGTGAACCTTTTTGTGTCTGCATGCCTTATAGTATGCATACTTGTCTTTAAGTTTTAGACTTTGTATAACACTATTTGAATAAATGAAATGAATGCCTTTTAATTAGAATAAATGTAAAGAGGCTGTTTCAAAAAAAAAATGATCAGCCAATAAACTGAAATTACATGATGCATTACGTGCCAGTTGATGTCTCACGACACGCCACTTAGGTCAAGCATTCCGTAGGTTCAACACCTTTGGTCTAGTTTATTTATTTTTATCTATTCCAGATCAAATTTAATTTAACATTTCTGATATTCATTTTGTATAGTTTTTTTTACAAATTATGAGAAAAACAATACTTTAGAAGAAACACATTTAAAAAATATAATTCCTCTAAAAGAAATACTTATCGTGATGTATTTCCAGTAATCATGATGTTTTATACAGAATTGTGAAATAAAACTCTTATATTTGATTTTTTTTTTTTCGTTAGTTCATATTCTTTATTTTTATTAATATTTGATCGGTATTCAAAGAACTTTTTTATATTATGTTATGATACAGTGTATGTTAAGAAATGGAAAACTTTATCTTTTAAAGTCTCTAGATGATAAATTAAACTCTTGTTATGGCAGTCTTACTCTCTGTTAAGTCTTACAATTTAAAAGATATTTATTTTTAAATCCAATGTTAAATTTATAAATCATTTGATGTTTGCATATTGTCTAATATATTACTGGGTGCATGGATTTATTACGAAGTGTCTTAACTAAAAATCAGGAAGTAATTAAGTATTAATTATTAGTAATGCTTCTATAGTTATTAAGTCTACCATTAGTTCTAGAGTTGTTTACTATTTATTTGATTTTAAGAAAGAATCAAAAGAAATATAAATTCAGATAACCGGCATAAATCAAAGAATCAATTACACGTGTGATTTCACTTACATGTACAGATGTTTCTTTGATATTTCATGACGTGGAGATGTTTCCACTATCTTCAACTATGTATTATCCTTCCGTCTATGTCTGTCATATGTGATCTGTGTTTTTCAGAATCAGAACTAAAAACTAACTTTATTCTGAATTTTTTCTCATTTTCTTCTGTAGTATTGTGCATTGAGAAACATTTTGCATGCATAATGATATTTCAATGTACAATTTAAACCATAGAATTATAGATTTTCTAAGACTAAATTTAAATATAATGATAGTCTAAACAAAGAAGAAAAAAATGAAGCCATGTTTATTTATATTATAAAATTTAGAATGAAAATAATAATAAATATTAAACTTGACTATTTTGTGTGATATATTTGTTTCCTCTTAGGGGCCGTCCGTAAATTACGTAACACAGACCTGGGTGAGTGGGCATGCAGGTAATTGTTACGATGCATTACAAGAGAGTAGGGGGTGTTTACAAAAACATTATGCAATACTAAGGTCTCAATCCTCAGGTAACCTCATATTTGTTTCTGAAGTGTTGCATAGATGTTTGTCACTGATTGTGCATTACACGTGCAATTAATAAAATGTAACATTCAGTACTACATTCTGTGTATTATTCTTTAGTCCAATTAAGGGAGTCAATCAAGGATATGTGTAGGATGACCATACCTACCACTTTGAACAGTTGAGAACTTTATTTGTTCTATCCCAGCCATCCCAACATTTTAGTTCTGTTGTTGGGCTGCAATTTGAAAAAAAAATATAGACCTATTATCCTGCCTTCATTCGTCCATCTGTTCTTCCTTAATCTCGAAAATGGAGTTAGATATAGTAAGAATATTTTTACTTGCGAATTTCCTGTGGTCAAAAGAAAATTTTAAATTAATTACCGAAGCCACAAAAACAATGCTAATTATAAAGCAAGCCTGCGACTTATAATGCAATAAGGTTTATGATAAAATTACGACGACCAGAATTTAAACAAAATGATATAAATAAAATAAGTTTGTTGAAAAATATGCTTGGTTTGACTCTATAGTAAACCTTCTACATCAACTTAACTATTAAATTTGATATCATGTGGTTATAAAAATATTATTTTTTCATTAGAGTTTTGAAAATGAAATTGTTAATAATGCCCATCTGAATTTCTTGATGGAATTTTTAATGAGAGCTTTAATTTATCAGCTGCAGCTCCTCCATCCCGTTTCGGTACCAAGAAATTATAGTCGACCTAGATATGCATTATATAATTTTGGGAAGGGTTTATGTGACAGCATTACAGAGAATTAGGGGTAGTTAGAAAAATATAAAAATAGCATTACACGATTTATGGACAACCTCTCAAACTTACTTATTTTTATATTATCTGCAAATTTCATTAATATTCACTTTATTAAATGATCTATTTCTGATGTTGTTGTTGTTATTGTTGTTGTTTTTTTTAATAATCATTGCATTTAACACATTGCCAAGTAATGGAATTTTGTGGTCAGGATTGTAATTATTCTTGTTTAAGCATGAAAATACTTTATATTCTAATTTTTGTGATATGATATATTTTATTTATTGTATGTTTAGTTGTTGGAGTTATATAAAATATTTCTATTGGTGACAAAGCATTTTGATTTATAATACAGATCCTCTTCAATTTGTGTGTGTGTTTAACATTACATAAGAAGTTAAGTGATAGAAAAGTTTATAATAATAACGTAAATTTTGACATCTTTGTTCTTTCACATTTAAAATTTAATTATAGGTTTAATGAAACATCTTTACTACACCCGATATATTTAAAGCTATACGTCAACCAAAGCCGAATATTATCGGGCTAGAAACGGCTATAATACTAATAATTTCATAGACAATTGTAATAACCGTCAATGGTTATATTGTTAGCTTATATATGCTGGAAGAGGAGATCAGACCGAAGGTCCGGGTAGTGTAATTGGCAACACATCTGCACGGTAAGCAGGAGTTGTGGGTTCAAGTCCTGCTTTGGGCAGATTCTTTTCTTCCAGTAATTCTAAAATTATAATTTAAAAGACAATTTGGTATTAGAGTTAGGTGTTAAGTACCATCTCTTGATAAATTTAATAATTATAATTTAATTAAATAATTTTAGAATTACTGGAAAAAAATGCTGGAAGAGGAGATCGGACCAAAGGTCCGGGTAGCATAATTGGCAATGCATCTGCACAGTAAGCAGGAGTTGCGGGTTTGAGTCCNCGAGAGATCGCACCTAATGCCTAATTCTAATGCCAAATTGTCTATTAAATTATTAGTATTATAGCCGTTTCTAGCCCGATAATATTCGGCTTTGGTTGATGTATAATTATAGGTTTAATGTCAGTTGATACGTAATTAAATTTTCAAAGAAATTAATAAATGTATTTGTGATTATCTTGTGCGGTAATTATTATAAAATTATGCACTGGATTAAAAAAATGTACAATATCATTATTGTGTTATACTCGTGCAATATTTCATCATTAATTATTCTTTAAAAACTTTATATTATGTTGTAATTTATTAACATATTTAATGGCAAATTAATATATATTTATTACACATAATATATTAATGGAGGGCTGAGATAGTAGTCGGACACTGAACTTCTTTGGCTATGTAGATGTAGTATATTCATTTTGATAGATATAGATGCCTTCCTCTGCTTAGCTCCAAGTCCATTCAGTCTCCTCTCCATTGAATACAAGTGATTTCAGATAAATGCAATTGGACATAGTGTTAGCTATATCATTCTTTCTTTCTTGTGTTGACAATCGACATTTAATCAGATTTGTACGTCTTTTGCTTCTATTGTGGTACATCAAAGGGATTATCCAGTATAAGATATTTATATGTAACTTAGGATAATATGGACTAACTGCTATCCAAAATAGTCATATTTTTCTTAATATAAAACATAAAATAAATTCCTTACAAGCTTAATTTAGTTTATAGATAAAGATTCTAAACTACGAGAAAGTGAGACAATTATTTATTTTTCGTAACAATTACGTAAAAGCTGTGGATAAATGGACAAAAACGATCATAAAAATTACCCATTATGTCAAGAGGACAATGGAAACTACCGTAATGTGGTACAGAGCGAGATGGTCCTAAACATTTTTCTTTTTTAATAAACACGTTCTACTTTAAACCTCAAATACAGGAGTTTGTTCAAAAGATTTACCACGCCTTCGCCAATAGCTATCATGTGAATGAACTCGACCGGACTCAACGGGTCAATAAAAAAATATAACTTATGCCGGTTGTTGTTATCATACAATCTAAACATGTTTTGGTACTTCATTCCTCTTTCATCGAAATTTTATTGAACTTAGATTGATTTCTTCCAAAATAAACTTTAATCAGATTATAAAGAGATGAAAATAATTTTCTGAAAGAATAAATGCAAATGGAAAATCAAAGAAAAGCAGTTGATATAAGGAGAATACGAAGTATCTGTAAGTAGTACGTGTAGATAATATCCTAAATTCTAAGTATAATTTCACGAATAATTTATTAAAAATGAATAACATAAATTCAGAAATTCTTATAATTAAGATCTATAAAAACAGACCTACATTTTCTATTTTTTTTTTTCTTGCATTNTCTTAATATAAAAAAATCATTATTGTTAATATTAATTTTCTTATTTTGTTTTTCTTTAAAATTGGACTATGTAAAAGGAGTAATTTGTTTCATATTATTCTACTCTAATTTTATTTATAAATATCTCAACATGTTCATAGGGCCATATCTAGATTCTTTTCATTGGAGGAAAATGGAAGCTGATTTTGGGGATATCGTCAATATTTCATAGAGTGCCAGTCAAAAAGGCTCGCTCTCCTCTCCATTCTCACAACCTTCACGCCTCTTCTTTATATCAATACTTTTGCATTCCTTTAATTCTGAAAAAATTTGTTGTTTTTTGGTGGTGGAATTTTCATTGAGATGACTTCTCAAATTCCCCAGTAGCTTCACCCGTGCATGTCACTTAAAATATAATTAATTAACATTTAGAAATATTATTGATAAATTATATATTTGGGAAACTATTCAAATCCATTAATTCAAGTATTTTGGCAGCTGAGTTGATTGACTCGGTTAGGGACAAAAAAAAGTAAGGACTTAAGTGTTAGCCAAACTCGTCTTGTAGAAATTATATAATTGTATTTTGTATATTAGGATGATAATATAGTTAAAGATTGTTCATGACTTTTGAAAGTTGCATAATTAAACAGAGATTACTTCCAATTAGAGTAAATAAAATTGATTTTAATCTCTATAAAGCTCTTCATCAAATTGATATGTACAATACTGTACATATGAATTTAGAATTATGAAATGGCAAAATTAAGAAAGAAATTAGACTTGTTTCTTAATTTTAAATATTCACTAATGGAAAAAAAATATAATTGAATCATTCCACAATAAGAATTTGATAACTATCTTTGTTCTATAGAAAATAAAGATCCCACTGAAAAGATTTTAGTTATGTTTGTTTTATTAAACAAATAAAGCAACTACTAAACAAAGTCTTGTAATGTAGAACTCCTATATAATGTTGTCTATTATGGGTCTGTGGTTGTGACTGTAAAGCCATCATCAGAGGAGCGACTATTATGTCTTCCTTATTTGAAAAATAGGAATTTATGCAGGAACACTGTATCAGACCGTAACTTCCGAAAACATAAAGAAATATTGACAGTTGCAAAGCTCCAGACAGCCTCCCGGTACTCCTCCCTGATGTAATAAACTGTCTAGTTCCCAACAGCCATTTTAGGAAGACATAATACATTGCCTTCTGCAAGGGGTTTTCAGACACAACCAGTTTCCCCCCACACAAACAACTACAAACACTACATAGAGGTAAAGTACATCATCATTCTCTAATTTTTTCTAATTATAATAAAATGAGATTACGTTTATAAATGCCTATATTTCTCCAGGTTTTATTGCAATTTATTTAATATAAATTTATATTGCATTGTTTATTACTTTTATATATTTCTTATATTGTTTTATGTGTATAAAAATTTTATTTCATTGACTGTTACATCAAAATATATACATTACTTTATATTTTTTGACGTAACGGTTCATACTTCTTAAAAATTCCATGCTGCACGACGCATTATAAAAGCTCTAAAGTTAATTACATGTCAAAAAAATGTATTTTGAAACAACTTAAGGGAGAATGAGAGGTGAACATATTGAGGTTTCACTGTATTTTTATTTGCATTCACTTATAACATTGCATATTTTTTTAACTTAATAATTTTGTTACAGAGAAGATATCTTAGATTAGCAATTATGAATGTAAAAAATATATTCTCTAAATAAATGAATGTAAAAAAGGAATACATTTATATATCTGTTCAGATTTAATCCCTGAAATAATACTTTTTTAATAAATGATTGTTTGAGATGTTTATGAAAAAAATGTATAATTGTTAGACAATAAAGTTTTACAATGTGTTTCAAAATAGATTTTTATAGTCTCTCTCTTTAAATTACAATATATAAAATGATCATATAAAAATACCTGTGATATTTCTAATTTTATGCATTGCTTACAATAATAGATTATTGTCAAAGTACATTAAAAAAAATTAACTGAATATTACTAAATCCATCTTTTTCTTATCACTAAAAACATGTTAAAGGAAAGTTAAAATGTATGATAAGCCTGAATTATAAGGTATGTCTATGTATGGTATCCATTTAACCATCTATGTAGGACAAGGGGTTTTTTAGAATAGGTTAGGTTGGATTATGGACTGCACCAGACACACATACACTTGATATTACATTGCCGTGACATGCATCTATTCAGCTACCATCTGTAACCAGCACAATATGCAGAGGATGCTGCACAGTAATTTGAGTGATGCAACATGATGTTAAACATGCTATGGCTCGTTGTGATATAAATTTAACAGACTGATAAGGCACTGTTTTCCTGGAACAGAGTATATAACTGCCACAATGTGCACCACTGGGAAGCATGTGGCCCACAATACACGAGACTAGGGGCACCAGTAAATTGGGGCATATGCTCCCCTTTTTCATCTTGGTTGCCCTTTTCCTAATCCCTAATGATCCCCAAAATTCCATTATCAACAAACAGAAAATTCATGACTTCTAGCCTATTCTGAAAGTATAAAAAACTAATGAACAGTATTTCAAATACTTGCCGATGTGAGATTCCAGACTTAATTTTTCAATTAATTATCACGAGGGAAAAAAATCATAAGACACTTTCCTTTATGTCAGTTCTTCTATTTTGCATTCGTATCCCACAGGATCGGTAAATATACAATGACCACCAGAATCTATTTCTCATATTAAAGGGCATATCCAATTGCAACAGTTGACTAGGAAGGAACTTTTGTATGTGATCCTCAAGATGCCAAGCCCCCCTGATGTAAGAAAGTTGTAGGTAAGCAATATTAGCTTGCTGTCAATGAGTGCGAACGAGACAGTGACATGAGAATCAAAACAACAAAAAGGAAACAAACCTTCGCCCAAGTCATCACCATCCCGTGACAAAATCTTATAATGGCTCACCGGGTGCAACAATGACACAGAATCACCTGACGAAATTCCTTCACCTGATGGGGATATAATGGGCTTGAAATCATCCAAAAGATTGTGTGGTAGGAAGTTGATTAATAGGATGATGGGCCGAGGAAACGGTCATCTCAGTCTACTTTAACCATTATAAGAGGTATTATACTTGATAGATTTATGTAAGCTCTCTCTCTCTCTCAGTCTATTAGAAATAAGTAGATAAGGTATCTCTGCATATATCTTATAAAGCTTTATTTAAATTGTGATGTTAAAGAGTATAAAGGTCATATATTTTATGGGACATATAAATCTAAGTATTGATTTATGATATATCCATCTTGATATTGCCTCCTGTTATGCCATTGTGTAATGTTTTGCTTTGTTAATAATTTCTTGTTACAATACAATGTACTCATGACAGTTGCTATCAGTCAGTTTATTGATTTCAATGCAATTATTAAGGACAATGATTTTTTTCGTTATTTATTTCCTATCTCTGTCTTTTTCTTACCATACTTACAATATCTTTTCCTTTTGCCACACAACAATGCATGGGAGGTCCTGCAATGCTGTGTGGTAAAAAATAGTACCATCATCAACCTTACTATTTTACAAAGATTACAAATCTTTAAGAACCATCTGGTTTCTTTTCTTGAGAGAGTTCATATCACACAGCCTGTTATATTCTTAAGTGATGAATCAGATGTTCCTCTGTTCAAAAAGAACTAGCGCTGCTCAATAATTTGCTATAACTGTAAAAGTAACTCGTTTCTTTCTGCTGATGAGTTGGCCATAATTGATTTAACCATCAACATAAAGTCTGGCAAATTTAATGCCATCAAGATGCAATTTATCTTATCTGCCATTTAAAATGATCACATTTGAGTTAAAATTCTCATTTATATACCAACATACATATATAAAAATATTAATCTTGGTTCTTTCTCAGTTGAAGGATGTCCTTTTGGTTTGCTTCAGTTGTTTGTAATAAAATATCAATACATAGAATGTCTTCAGCATTTATGTTAGTGTTAGACTCATTAAATGTGATAATTTCTTTAAAAATGCTGACAAAAGGGAAAGCGACCTGTCCACTGATGGAGCATACAAAACACTGGACAAATACATAGTTGCCAACCATCATTGTCCCATGTAACTTTGTTGTGTATGTTGACCAAAACCACATTCTTTCTAAGGCCAAGATAGCCTCAAGTGCAACCAGAGTAATCTTGTGGGAGCTCTGATCTGACTTTGAATAATAGTATATTACGAAAGTAACTTCAAACTCTGTCCTTTTTTTATAGTCTGTGGGCACTGTTGTTATCCAGCATTTCCTTTCAGGATGATAAATATTTATCTTTATGAATATTTTTGTGTAAAAGTTGGCAGTTAAGACAGATAAACTAGATACTCTCTTTCTGTTCATAGAGCCCATTTCCCCAAAATTTTGGTTATTACACACACACACACACACACACACACTAATAATTCAAGAATATTTATATATATAAACATTATCTTTACATTATTAGCTTAAAATTATATTCTCTTTAAATAATAAGTTGGAAATTTTAGTATATTTTAAACTATATATGTATTTTATATCCCTTTTTTTGTTTTGTCTGGTTGTTCATCAAACAATTGTTAGTTATCAGACAAGACACCCTTTGCATCCACTCCTCGAAGATGTATGTGTGAATGCGACATGGGATTGTTTATCAAGCAACACTGCAAAGGAATTTTGCCTATTTTTCCAATTTACGGACCCCTTCTAAATTTTTAGCAATACCAATTAAAAACAATTAATAGAAACAAATTAGAATGAAAAAATTATCAATCGATTGTTATAAAACTCACAACATTCAGAGGAAAAGACAAAGGGGACGATAGTCATTTCCCCCTTTTTCAATAGTGTTAGGTGACGGATGTTACTTTGTCCATATCACATGGACACACACAATTCATAATAGATGCGAGGAGGAGGACTAAAGAATAACCAATCATACTTATCCTTCATTACCTCAACCAATCATGATTTTATTCCAGAACAACACTTCAAAATAACAAAACCACTAAGTATAAATTGGCATAGATATAAATTATATGAGTCCAATCTGGGACTAGTAAATACTTCACTACACTGTTAAGAAACCTTCTTAGTGCTGTAGGGGCTTTGGACCATCAAAAATCTGGGAGTTTTAGGTAGGATCCTGCAACCAGGTATGTAAATCAGAGGTGTGTCTGATAAGACTCTAGGAAGTCAGATAGATATGTAAGGTGCAAGGGTAAGAATCACTCCGAAGTCCAGGAATGAGCCTCTTGGGAAGATGAATGCAAAATCAATTAAACCAACTCAAGAATAAAAAGGAAAATTTATTACAAAAAAAATC
Source organism: Centruroides sculpturatus (assembly GCF_000671375.1). Lineage (NCBI taxonomy): Eukaryota > Metazoa > Arthropoda > Arachnida > Scorpiones > Buthidae > Centruroides > Centruroides sculpturatus. Next base: position 341,061 of record NW_019384879.1, read on the forward strand.
TAAACGTAACATTAAAATTAAGTTTTAAATTAATATTAAATACAAAGTCTGTCCTCGGGAGTTAGCCTATTTCTATATTAGTAAAATGGTGGTATCCAAAACTTTGCAACTCGCAACATACCAGGAAAAAAGTTGTCTTCTCTTCAAAAACCTGTCTTATTTTCATTTCCTTTTGCACTTTATCCTTTTCCTTCCTTATCTCTCTTTTTTGCTGACTATTTCCTCCAGATTTAATCTCCTCTGGTGCAGCTCGCTACAGTTGTGTTGGTCCTCTTTTCTCAGAGTTGACACTCTTTCTGGATGTTATGTTCACTCTTCTCTCTCTGTTTTCTCTCTGCTCCTCTGTCTTTCCCCCTGACTTTCTGCTTTCTCTTCCCTTTCTAACGTGACTTTCATCATTTCCTTCTGTTTATTTCTTTTTTTTGGCCAATCATGATTTTATTTTGGAGGAACAACTTCCTCCAGAATGAAATCATGATTGGTCAGAAAAAACTTCTTACTTCTTCAAAACATTATATACAGTTAATTTGCTAAGGCCTTCAGCTAAAAAAAAAATACTCCACCACCAACTTTTTTTGAGTGGTTTGTTTTATTTTCTTACATTTGCACAACGTGCTCTCTTAACGAGCCCGTTTTGAAGCCATTTTTCCAAACTGACTATCGAATGTTCAAAAACTTCACATGCCGCAACCGAGCACACGTAATGATGTGATTTTTGGTGCAAAGATTTTAAAATTGTATTTTGAGTTCAAAAGTTATAATGCTTTAAACTCAGTCCAGATTTTTTTTCACACCCAAGTTAGTATATGAGACCATTTTCCAAAGAGAGTGGAGGTGAACTACTACCACTAAATGTATACTTGAATTATATAATTATAATCAATAGAGTTTTCCGTTGAATACATAACAGCAATTTCAATGAGTTTGATATCTTAAGTAATAGTATCTGTAAATATATATATTTTTGATCACCTATTCACCTATAAGTACATCTTGGACAAGCATTTGATCTTTATTTTGTTCACAAACAAAGCATTAAATTTAATTATATATATGGCAATTATAAGTATCAACCACAGATAATAAACGAAAACAATACATACATATCCATTTGTTTAACTTAACAATTTCCAGTTTATCTCATTTTTCACTTTTTCTATCAACATAAAATGGTTTATTTTTATTATATTATCCATTGTAAACTGTTAACATCTCTGTAGAATCATTAACTCATTCATAGTTTTCATGTATTATTACAGATCTACAGAGAATTAGGTCTGTATAAAAAAAGGAATAAAAATAGAAACGACACTTAATAATGTACATGTATTTCAAAAAAATAGTCTGCCTTGTGTTTAATAATTAAAACTACAAATAAAAACTCCGCAGTTTTAATTATTTCAAATATAAAAGTAATAAGTATTTTCTCTAAATCTGTGCTGGATTTAAATTGGGCTACTTTACTGCTACCCTTAATAATTAAATACTAATTTGGTACTAGAGATGGGACATTAGGTGATATCTTTTATTAATTTAATTATTAAATTTAATATTTATTAAATAATTTGGAGTATTCTGGAAGAGATGGTACCTAATGCCTACCTCTAGTACCAAATTACTCAATAATTATTAATAGCAGTGATAAAGTAACCCAAATTAAATCTGGCCATCATTATAAAATAACAGATTTTGAGATATTTAATATACATATATACGTAGGCTGTTTTTTCTCAAGCTTCGATGGTCATTAAAAAAAAAAAAAAAAAAAAGACAAGTGTAAATAACAAAATGAATTTTTACCAAAATTCAGATACAAACAATATTACTTTTCGACATAATCACCGTGAAGATTGAGGCATTTGTCATATCTGTGGACAAGCTTCTCCATCCCATTGTCATAGAATATTGCCACCAATGACTTGAGATGGGCCCTAATGTTGTTTTGAAGATCGTCATTAGTCTCGAACCTCTGCCCTCCTAGCCACTTTTCCTGTTCAGGAGAGGCGGGAGTCTCTCAGCGCTAAATCAGGCTTTACGCTGGGTGCTTAAAGGTGAAGACTTCCACCCAGCTTGGAACTTTTTAATGTATGAAGACCACCTCTTTCCTGAACTGAAAATATGGCTAGCAGGGCAGAGGTTTGAGACTAATGAACTAATGATGATCTTCAAAACAACGTTGTTAAGGTCATTCCATTTCTCAGTTTTTTATCATAAAAACTATATAACTTGACAAACAAAAAATTAATCAGTTGTTATTAGACACTTAATAATTAATGCATTTTTACTTTTCCATTTAGACAATATTTTTATTGACTTCACAATTAGTACATCAAATGGGAAAAGGGATTATTACACATACAAATGATTGAAAAAGTACTTGCAAACTTTTCAAGCATAAATTTGAAATTCATTTTGATATAACAGTATAAAGATTCTATTCTAATAAAATCTGTTGGAATGAAAAATTGTTTAGACAACAGATATTTGAGCAGTATTAATAATCAGCATGTTAGTTTGATGACCTAAAAGAAGATGACTTGTTTTTTTTGTTTTGTTTTTTATGTCCACCCATTTATATACCAATGTTTTGAAAAAACTTCTTTAAACTGAATAGAAAGTATGTAAATGCGAATGCTAAACTGTACTTAGATATAATATGAAACTGTTTTTAATTACATTGTGGAAGGACAACAATATAGGAACACCTTTCTCTCAAAACTGTTTTGTAAAGTAGTAAGTATTTTGCCAACGATTATTTTATAATACTTGTTTTGTATTGTGTTTGTATTTTGTATCGCCCACCCAACAATCTCTATGCTGAAAGACGGCGTGACCGATGCCGTCCGGATGACTAGACTTTTTCGACGTGGAAATAATGACCTCCGGCGTCTCCAATCCTCCTTCGGATTCTTTAATGTACAGAAAAGCGGAAGATGCAATATTGTTGCCTTTGTTCATAACGTATCCGTTAATCGGTTGCGTAAACGACAAGTCGTCGTGTAACTGCCATTGCTGTTCGTTTTCCGAGAACCTTCTTTGCAATTTGGAATTTCTTTGATTTAACATTAGTTCGTCTTCGGATTTGCACCGTGTGAGATTATATGGATAAAGATCTGACATGTGAGCACCGATTGGAGCATTGTAATTATTATTTTCACTTTTTCTAAAGAGTCGCCCATCTACGTGAGGAATAAAAGCCCAGTGATCACCTTCTAAGAAAGTATCTTTCTGTTCTTTAATATCGTCTACTTCGTTATCGTGATCTTCTTTACATTCTTGACAAGGCAAAGATGGAATCACAATTTCTTGGAAGTCATTTTCTTCGTGCATTTCTTTACATATTTGATCCGTGTTTTCAATGTCTTGATTCGACTGAAAGAAGAGATTACTCAGACTGCCACATTCTTTTGCTCCCCAGCTATCTTCTAAATTATTATGCATTGGAATATTCGTCCTAAAAGATGATTCAGATTCTTCATCATCAAATTCGTTTAAAGATTGTTCAGAAACAGATCTAGACTTCCAACTAAGTCTCCCAGTACCAGTCAATTTTTCACCTTCTATAATTGGTGAGAGCAAAGGAGAAGGTGATGGGCATTTATGTCTTCTTAGAATACCTGCTTTAAAATAAGAAACACAATAATTTTTTTTGGTAAAACATTAAATAATTTGGTTATGAAATATAAACATAAAGAAAAAAAATTTATTACCTGAAGAAGTTTCATTTTTATTTGAAGGTGCTTGTTCATTTTCTGAATTTTTCTCTTGCTAAATTATACATCAAAATTTTATTATTTGATTTAACAATATTTAAAAAGCACATTTAATTTTAATTTCACAGCATATTGTATTTAGAAACAAATTTTATCCTCTCTGCTCCAAAATAGTTGAACTTTTCTTTGATATAAATTAAGAAATGTAATTACTTTGATTTATTTATTTTACCATGAATGAATAAATCAATATGCAAGCCTTGAGATTTCCATTTAAGGCTTCTCATTAAGTTTTTTTCATTTCAATGTGTGGTTTCACCTTCTTTCTCCTTAAAATTTCAGCTATTCTTACTATTTCTTGCTCTAACATGGAATGACAGCAGTTGCTTTTTTGAAAACATTGCCTTTGACACAAATTGTATGCATTAGATAATCAGTTCTGTTTATTAGAAAATGAAGTTGCTATGCCAACAAGAAATAAATGATAAATGTAACAACTATTTTGGGACAGAATATTAACAACAAATTTAATATATATATATATATATATGGAACCTTAGGGCAAGAGTGATCCAAGTCCAGTTTTTGGTATTATAGCTTTAGCATGTGGAGTTTACTTAAAAGTAACTATAATACAGATCCAAGTCAAATTTGTTGTTGTTGTGCTTGATGTTGATGAGATCGCTATTGCATAATCTAATTGAACAGGTTATGAAGAGTATTAGTTATCTATGTCTGACTTGAATCACTTTTCCTTTGCTTTTGCTTGAAAACTTTTTGTCAAGCACTTTTGTAATTTAGCAAATATCTTTATAAAAAAAAAACTTCCCACCTTCAATGCTTGTTGACAGTTTAAAAACAATGAAAAAAAAAAGTAAATTTTTATAATGTGATATTTTAATTAAGTGGAAAACTCAATGTTATGGTGTAAAAATCTTATAATAATATAAACATTTTTAAATCCAACAACACTAATTTTTTAAATATCAAAGCAACATCAAGCATACCTGATTTTTCTTCATTAAAAAAAGTATTTGGAATAAAATGGAATCAAGGAGATGAAAATTTTCAGATCAGCATTAGAAAGAACCTAAAAGTAACAATATCTGAAAGTTATCTAGATGACAGTGATGCAAACCCTTCATTTCATGTTAGAGAGAAGAAATTACAGAAAAATTACTCCTTTTGGCTCAAATTCCTGAAAACTAGAGAACAAATAACAGAAACGTCACCTATTGTTTCAAAAATGGAGGTATGTCATAATGAAACCTCAGAATCAGAGGAATAGGAATAAGTGAAAATGACTTAGAAATTCAAAAATATACAAATTTTCCAAACAATGTGATGGAAGAAAAGGTGTTCTCATCTCCATCCTGCAATTGCAGAATGATTTGCAGTCAGCATGTAAATCAGGAAGCACAAAATGCTTGTTTAAGACTTCTGGAAATTGGAAATTCAGACTACTATCATATGCTCCAGTGCAAAACAGTTTACACCAAAACAATAGACAAAAACTAATTTTGAAAATAGCCAGAAGCAGAAGTCAAGAGTATGCAAAACATTTTTGCTTTCTGCTCTCCAAATTAGTAACGAAAGTATGGATTACACACTGCACAAAAAAGCAACACTGTAACAACTTGCCTTCTGACAAAGAGGTAAGCAGCCTGCATCAAATAAAATACCAGATGATACAGAGAACTTCATAAAAAAATCATATTGAAGTTCTCCAAATTTTCTTTGCCCATAATGGCTATCATAAGTGATAGATATTGACAAGTCTGGATGTAGGTATTTCCTAAAATATTTGAACTATACAACAAGAAAGTAGAGAGGAGAACTGTCCACCTGCAAAAAAAATGGGAGTTACACCAGGATATTTAAACTTGATTTCAATTCCTTTTTCTGTGCTTGGTAAAATCTGGCACATGAAAACTCAATAACTACAATGTCATGATTAAAGCAAAAACGGATTCAAAGAAAAGGCAGGAAATGGAAAACAAGCAAAATCACCAAGAAAAAACAAACTATGTCAAAAATGAAATAAACTCCAAAAAGAAAACTATGCATGTCTGACTCAACTAACACAGAAGCCTTACAAGCATACTTTGCAAATCAAAAGTTAGTAAGTTAGGCTCAGTACATGTCTACTGAAAAAGCATTTTATCTTTGTTAATGTGGACCTAAAATTTTGGAATGAACTTTTTACCTACCATCACTGGATGGTAAGAGCATGTAATAATGAATGACATGAAACCAAAGGGGGAAGAGATATTACCACTGTAAAAATACTCTTGCCTCAATGTGACAAGACTGATTACTTTCAGTGGCAGTCAAAATCACAACTGGAATGTTTTCTTTTGTTTCGTGTATATTGTTAATGTGATTTCCCAACTGCACAAAATTAATTTCAAATTTTTGGTAAGTGAACACACTTTTTTCCCAAATGACACAGACATTAGAAATGAAGAAAAAGCCCAGAGGATGACTATGCATATACACTACAACTGAATGATAGGAGTTGGTATCATCATGTAAAAAAAAAAAAATTCAATCATTTTGAAGTTTTCAAAGCTGTAAATAATGTTTTGGACTTCAATGGATTAAAACACATTTTAATAAAAAAAAAGACAAAAAATACCAGCAGTGAACCTGTTAAGATAATAAAAACGAAGCCTTAAAGTTTCATAAGGGTTGCACCATTATGTCATACAAGGAAGAGTTTCCAAAGAAGCCTTCAAGAAATCAGTTTGAAGCTTACAAGCCAAAAGAATCAGTGAGAATGAAACCAATAAGTTAGAAAAAAAAAATGGTTGATTTAAGGAAAATTCTTGCTTATATTCGGTTGGTTCACTACTATTTCAAATCTCTACCACAAATGCCAAGAAAGAATGCAGATCCAAAAGACAACAGCTCCTCAGTTCAGGTAAAATCTTCTATCTTGCTGAGTGTGTAAATAGTATTAATGACTAAGTAAAGACTAACAATAAAAATCTGCAAAACTCAAGAGACATGAATTATTAAATTTTTAGTTTATTATTTAACAACAGTAGTCCTGTACAATGAGCAAATAAAGCAAGCAATACCCTCGAATTTTGTCAATCAGACGTATACGTTTTTTTTTCAACTTATAGGCCAAGGTTTAAACTTTCATAAATCGTGTGATAATGCAGGTTTTGATAACGCAATTTCCTATAATACGTAACGAATCCTCCACGTTGTACAGAACTCTACTGTACTTCAAATAATTAAAATAAGAATTTTGTTATCAGTTACTTTAGTTAGACCAGCAAAAAACAATTGTTGACAAATTGTTTTTCTGGATTTTCCAGCCAACACATTTCAAAGCAAAAGAGCTACAAATTTCCCAAAATATGGTGGATGGAGAGTTAAATCAGTATTGTAAGACATTGTCCGTTTCAGTTGAGAATATGGTGTTTACAGCTCACAATATGATGAGAAGATAATCAAAGTTACTTCCAAAAATCACAGTATGTCAGTGACCGATGTTGGAAAAAAATGTGAAAATAATTGAACAATGACTCAAAAGGCTAACTAAGGTAAAAGTATAAGATCATTGAAAAACAGATATTATGTTTTTTATGTCACTTTAGGTATTACAATTTTTGAGCTCTAGTTTTAATTATCTTCTGTAATTGGCAAGAAAAATACTCGTTTGGTTTTAGATGATGAAGGCTGACTTGTGAAGGCTGACTTCTCAACACTCCCAGGCTCATTTGAAGGAGAAGTTCTTCCAGAATCTCAAGCATCAATTGGTGTCAAAAAGTTTGGATCAAAATATCTGATATGGCAAGCAATTTGCCAGTATGGATTCAAAAGTTTGTCATTTATGACAAAAAAAAATATTTAAATGTTCATTAATATAAATTTCAGTAATAAACATCATCTTCCTTTTTAGAAATCATGGTGGCCATACTTTGTTCTGACCAAATTCGGTAACAATACATTATGCAAAATCCACAGTAGGTTAGCTGGAACAGCACAGATTTTGGTCTCTTGGTATAAAATCAGAATAAACATTAATGATTTTTCTCTGAAGTGGAAAAGAGCAGTCACAAGGATTTAAGAAAATACTGTTGAAAATCTTAAAAAGAGTATTCAAAAGAAACTTGGAAGGGAATGGAGCAAAACTTAAATGTACTGTATTTTAAAACACAAACTTTTAAATAAAAGTAAAGTCTTTCTGTTTACATTACAAATAAAGAAGTTATTACCTTTTGAATTTTACATATTTCTATTGTTACAGTCCTTGTGTGTACCAAAAATGCAATAAAACTATCTTATAAAGGTCAGACTGAATTATTGAAGCAAAAATGGAAAATCTAAAAAAATTAACATGGATCATTATTGCATTCCTAGTTTATTAATAAAGAAAAAATCTACCCAATTCAATGTATAAACTTAAGTTTGTTAAATTATCCTATCATCCCAAGCCAAAAGAAGAACTAATGGAAAATAAGGTGTATAAGTTTATCTCAAAATTAAGATTTACTGACATGGATCATTCTTTCTCTGAGGTTGTCATATACACACAGAAACAGGATTGTGTGTACTGTTTTTACTCTAATATAATACTATAATAATTTTATAAAAACTATTAGCATAATCAAAGAGACAATTTTGTTAATAAAAAATTATCAATGTTGTTGGAATTAATTTTAAGATAGTAAGATAATTAATTTAAATTTTTACAGGTTCTTTGATTATTGTATATTAATTAATTAAAAAGTTGTTATAAAACCTAAAACATTTTCAAAACTGATGGTTGTAAATGATTGATGATTATTACTCAATTAAATATTGTAAATACGATATAATTTACAAATTTAATTGTAAATTTAAAAATACACTGTTATACAGATCATTTATCAGTTGTAACTCAAACTTTTATATAGTTCAAGAACCCTTTTTAATAATACACAACCTTTGACCCTGTCAAAGACACTTCTCCAATACTGTGCATTTTTACAGTCTGGACAAGATTCATGAAATGAACTGTAATAATTTTTATTTTCATCATTAAATTCATGATGATTTTCAATTTACTTAATAATAAATTGTTTTCAAGACAGAAGCACATTTATGACATAATAATTTCAACACCAAGAAATTTACTTTCAAAAATCAGATTAATTCTGTTCATTTGATTTAGAATTCTAATCAAGATATCTTAAAACATTTCTATGGTCTAAAAATAAATAAATCATTTAATAATTATTCTTTTGACCTTATAACAACATGAATTTTTCCCACTAAACTTTCAATTATACAGTATAAATATTTTCAATATAAATTACTGATAACAACTAACATTTTTTGATACTTCAAAAGTAAACAATAATAGTAATAGCTATCATCACATAACACAACACTATATTGACAATTTGCTATACTTTGTAGATATATTATAATTAAGGAATCGATATTAAGTAGTTAATCATAAATACTGCATTTTCTTACCTTTTCTTCTACAGAAATGGTAATCTGTGGTTTACTTTTTGTGCGTTTATATATGGGTTCTAAATACTGTTGCCTTCTATGGGGACTGCCAATGTAAACATCACCCACGCAATGTTCCAAGAAGTAATCACCTGTATTCTCCAATACATAGCCATTATCTAAATTTGCAGTTATGTTTGGTTTTGGGAGATATTCAGGCAAACTGAAAAAAATAATATTTTTTATATAAGTATTTCCATTCATATATATATATATAAATTAAAATTAAAGAAGGTAAACTCCAAAAAAACTAACTTCAGTTTGATAAGAATTATTCTGATAAACTATAGTTTAGGTGCAGATGATTACAGTAGCTGTTACAATGCAAATGCAATATAAAAAAGCAGTTTAATACAAGTATAATGCATTTTTAGTTCCTATATTCAACTTGTTCTCAGACAGCACATGAAAACTTTACATTACAGAAAGATGTGAAAGCAGTGAATATCTAAGGAACAGATATGAATGGATATTGTTAAATCATTCTTGCAGATATCTCATTACATGACTGAAAAGAACAAATTTCTTGACTGCATTATTTCCATCAATAACTGCTAGCTACAGACAAATTAAATCTTGCCTATTTTAATTTATATCCAATTACAGTAAAGAAAAAACAAAAACAGCACTTTTACTGCTTTTACTATAGGTTTCCTCAGGTATAAGTGATTTAAACAGAAACAAAGAACTAGCGATTATTTATTGTGATATCATCACAATGCCAGGCTGTAATGTTTTGTCATATTTTTAATTTATTTAATTTCAAATACATGCTCTCCACTTCAAATTAGTACTGTAGTGTCTTGCTCCTATATATCATACCTTTCCTTTAACAACAGAGTTAACCAGAACATCTATCTAACACCTTTCAGGGAAAAATTTTTGAATTGAAATAACATGACTTCTGGTTTGCATTGGAAGTTCTTATATAGTTCATCAGAGCCTCTTATCCCTAAGGTTTCCATATCTGGTCTCATATTTCATCTAACTCACTCCATCCTTGAGATTAAGGAAAGACAGACAACCTGTGGGAATTTATAGGTTACAATTTTTCAAATTGTAGCCCAAAAACAGTGACATTTGACTTACTTTCATTTCTTTTTCATTAAAGGGCTTCCTCAGGTGTAAATATTTGGTTTTTTTCTTGTATGTTGTTATTTCATATTCTAATGTTGATCTTTTATATTATTTGTTGTATCTAAAATCTAAGACAACAGATGCTTACTTATCATATCAAATCAATAGTTGAAGATGCTTTATAGCTATCAAGAAATACTTAAATGATGACTCATGCCACAAGACTGTTCAATGCATGAAATGATCAAACTAAAGAACATCATTCCCATCAGTGGCTATTCTTTTTATTGGGAAATGTTGCTTTCATGATATGTATTTTCAATGTACTCTTACTTTTTCTATTGTAAAATAGTCTTTATTCTTCTATTTCATTTTTTTTTATGTTTAAAAATTTTGTGTAAAAGGACAGATTATGGAGATACACTTCAAGAACACAGCAAAGTCACATACATACAAGAAAGACATCGGCCATACATGAAGTGTTTAGCTGGCAGAAAAGAGAGCAAGGGAAAGGAGGAGGGAGAGGAGATGGTCAGTAGAGAAATGTTCACTGTTTGGGGGACTAGATACTGTAACCTTAGGTAGGATCCCTCTAAAGGGTCTAAAAGAAAACTGGAGTGTAGCAAACACCAATAATTAAGTGCAGCCACAAATAGCTAAGTGTAGAAGTTAGTGCCAAGTGGCTATTAGTAGGAAGACTTATATCTACTTAATACTAATAAAACTGAATGTCATCACAAATCTTAATATTACTTAACAAAATCCATAAAAAGCGAGTCTCAATGATGTAAAATTGCATTTGACCTTCACAGATTTATATATTACTGTTAATTTTTGTCAACTTAGCACAATTAGAAGAAAGAAGAAAGTCTAGTGTGAAAAAAAGTATAATTTGGCAAAAAGATTGGCTGTCTCATCCCTTTCATATGAATAAGAATAGTTTGATACTCAAAATGCAGTCCCAAAATTCAAATAATAATTTGGGAAGATATTCACTTTACAATTTCTGAAAAATGAGGAAACTATTTCTTTGCTATATGGTTACTTTTCAGCTTTCTCATTTATATTTCTAAAATCTAAAGTTTTTTTTTTTTTTGAGAGATAGAATTGAACACATTTGTCTAACTACTACAAAGGAATGGAGATTAAAAATGAAACACTTTCACCAAGTTCTATTTTTGAGAAAATGGATAAAAATATCAAAAATATTTTCTCAAGAAGAAGAAAACAAATCTTTAAGGATGATATAAAGGTCTGCAGAATTTGAAAACAACAATTAACCAATTGACATCTGTCAAATTCAAAAATAAATGACATTTTGTTTTCTTATGTAGTGTTATTATTGAGATAGGAATAAAATATATACATGTGCAATTATGCTCTCGATAAATTACAAAACAGTGAATTAAATCATTCATATGAAATTGATGTCTTGTTTAATAATCAACATTATATTTATAATTGTATAAATAGTTGTATTCTATTGATTTGACCATCATTAAGAAAAACATTTTTGATAATTACCTTTTATCTTTACTATTGATTTGACCATCATTAAGAAAAACATTTTTGATAATTACCTTTTATCTTTAGTATCTATATTTTGCTGCAGTTCCCATTCTTCTTTTTCAGATTTTTTTATAACACCATCCTGACGAACAGGAGATATTTGATTTGCCTGAAATTTGATTAAAAAATATTTTGAAATTATTATTTTTATTAAGTAAAATATAAATATTTCCTTTAAATAAGTAATATTTTCATGTATTAATTTCTTATTCATTCATTATATTAAATGTAAATATACAGAGTGACCATAATTAAAGTTTCCCTATTCAGAGCACTCTGTAACTGTAACCAATAAGTGAATTAACACCAAAATTTGTAAACAGACTATGCAAAGAATGTGTAAAAGGATTTTCCAGAAAAAAAATTTAGTTCAAGTGGTAGAGTCCTGTAAAATGTCCTCTACCACTAGGGGACATTTTACAGGAAATACACACACACAAAAAACAAAAAAATGCATTTGTTCTGCAAGGGACATACCATCATCAGAAAATCCTTGCATCAGCATTAGTAAACTACTGATGCAAAGAATGTTGTTCAATATGTACGGTACCACTTTAATCAGATGTAAAATTTGAAGGCAGTGCAAAAAAAAAATGCAGATTGACTTTTTGTTTGTAGTGCCATATCTTTGTTTTCATTGACTTAGTTTTAATCTGTTATTTTAACATTATAAATAATCATAAAATCAAACATTATTTGCATAATGCATAATGTAAATTATAGTCATGTTAAGGTTGGTCTTCATTTTTACTGTTTTTGTTTTTTTGTATATTTTCCTTAATGTGCCCAATAGCAGAAGCTTTCAAACTAAAAATTTTTTCTTGCAAAATCATTTTCTGCATCCTTTTCATAGTCTAAATACAAGTTTTGGTATCAATCCACTTATTGGTTACAGCTATAGTGTGCTCTGAATAGGGAAACTTTATGGCTACTCTGTATATTTATATTTTCAAAACAAGTTACAAGCTTAGAAATTTAGCATTTTTAAAACTGCAATGTTTCATACTATACTAATTATCATATTTTCAAAATCTGTTTTATGTAATAAGTATTAATAAAAACTATAGAAATGTACAGTATATGAAAATTTTTAAGACATTTGAATTGAAAAGACAAAATTTTCTAATAGACTAACCACAATTGCGCAAAATGAAAGTACATAAATTTTACAGAATCTTCTGTCATGTTATATACTTAAATTATTTAAGTATTGTATCAATGACTATAAATAACCTTTGCAATTATTTAAAGTTTAGAATATTAGTTTGTTGCTGTTATTTATATATTTATTATTAAATAAATAATTAAGTGTATGTTTATTTTAATATTTCTCAATTCATAATAAATACTGAATTAAAAGTGGTGACAATTTTATAATAATTCTACAATATGACTAACAGATTTCAAAAAACAATTTATTTACTTTAAGTTTAAAATAACTGATGTATTATGCATAATTATTAAACCAACAAAATATACAAGATTATCATCTTGAATACGTGGAATGAAAATATTTTAGAAACTCACTAGAGCAACAAGTTGTTTTTTTAATTAATAAATATACGGTGGAATCTCATTATAATGAATTTGATCTCAAAAATATTTAACTGACAGCAAACTTTCAGTTTAATAAATTGTTTCATAAATGGACTTCATACTTAGACAAATCAAAAAATGTGTGGTACTTATTTCATGCAAACATAGTAGTCAATTTAATTTGCACTTCCAAATCATATTCATTCTATACTTTTGTTTCTTACACCAGAGGAGACTGAGTAGAGGGAATACCTTTCTCTGAATGTTCCTTAATTCCTTGCATCTTAAAGTGAAGAACAAGATAAACAACAAAATTAAAGATGGTCATTTATACCATTTTATACATGTATTTATAACTCGTAGCTCTTGTTGAGGTTAGTACGCTTGCAACTTGTTAGCTACTTCTGAATTTATTCTACTCAACTGGAGAAAGACAATTGCAAAGAATAGAGAAAAAAAAGTTATAGTTCAGTGAAAATTACATGAATTCTATTACTACAGGACTGACAGAAAAGAAATGTTAACTGATAATTTGTAATAAATATATTTGTACAGCTGAAAGATTTTTTTATGGGTTCCTAAGGAGGGAGGATAATAAAAAAAATCTTAACCTATACTAAAAATATATATATTGAAAATTTTTTAAAAAAGACAAATGAAAAAGTTTATTTTGAATATTTCTTGAGTTTAAATATAAATTTATAACCTGAAAAGAAATTTAATGTAATTTTTAAAATATTTTTCTTATTTTAATACAAGTCCAGAATAAAATAAAGAATCAATATTCATAATATACAAAATAATCCTGAAGTTTCAGAACTATTTCATTTTTTAATACTCTCAGGATAAAGAAAAAAAAATTTTATTAAATATATAATCTTTAAAAGAAAATTATAATCATATCATATTACATTTTGTTTCTGTGACAACAAAATTAGTTTTACAATAATTTTCTATATGATTATTGTGGTCTTAAGACCATGTGATTTAGTTCATTGTTGACCTTTTGTCTGTCCAAATGGACTTGTTGTGGTTAGGAAGGTCAAGCAGTAGGATCCAAGTTCCCTAGGGCTCAATGATGTTGGCGGGATCTGAATCTAGAAGTACTCCTGTACAAGCCTATAGGACAAAGGACATTTTTGGTTTGGCGAGTGAAAAGAAAGTCTCAATGAGCAGCAAGATGTTATTCCCCTTCTTTCTTCTCAGGTTGTGCACATCACAAACAGTGGGTGCAGGAGAGAGACAGAGGATTAAGGTATATATTGTGATAATTGTGAGTTTTGAACTGAATTGAACTGAACTGAACTTCAGAACAGTGGAAATAAACTTTTGGTTCTTTCATTGGAGTTATGACAATATTTACTTTATTGGATACAATTTTCAATTTGTACCTGTATAGCTTAGTCAGTTCTCCATGCAGGTACAATTTTCAATTTGTACCTGCATGGAGAACTCTCTAAGCTATAGAGAACTTCTTCGCATTATTATTAAAAAATGAAACCTATTAGAATTTAATCTTTATAACTATAATTAATAAAACAAAAAAAAAATCACTAAGATTTTAGAATAATAGGATAATGTTTGCATTTCCCCATTTTGCTATTATCTGTCTCACAAAAACAGTATACAACTATTAAAAAATACAATGAAAACTTAGATATAGTTAACATTCTTGGGATCAAAGATCTTATCCACTTACAGAAGTTTTTTAATACACTTAACATTTATTTAAAAGGCAGTCAGATATTGTAAAATATACATGGTTTTTTGAAAATAATGTGTGATAAAAACAGAAATCAAAAATAATCAAAGAATCGGTTGCATAAAAATAATTTAAATAAATTAGCATATTTAAATGGCACATTTTCAGTGCCAAATTGTTATTTTGTAATAAATTTAATAATTAGAAATTAATGGTCAATTAATTTAAAGAAATCTAAAAAATCTGGCCTGAAATAGCACTCAAAACTGCAACTACAGTACACTATAAGCTATACAAACATTACCAATTATGTTATCTAGCCTTCCCAAGTATGATATTTGTCAATTTTCCCAACACTTGACTTATTTGATTCATTCTGCTTCTGTTAATCTTTTGTCTTCAAAACTCTGAATTTCTTAATGCTTCTCATCCATTATGCAAGGGAAAATGCCAATGATATCTTTCAAGAGTGTCAGAGTACTATCTAAAAAATAAAACTAAAAAATCTCATTTGATCCATTTTAAAACACAATTCGTACAAAATAATGGCACTGAAGATGATCATGTTTTTTTTTATTATTGTTCATGAGAAACACATAATCCATTATACTGTCTGTTTAAGTGGTAATATAAGAAACTTTTGTCTATTATTTGCAGGAGGTATTGTCCCCTTAATCAAAGGAAAAGAAAATCAGTAGTCCTGTTACAATGCTGGAATCATATATTGTGTGTATAGTTGTCCTCTAAACCCAGATTTCATTGTATAAGCTATACATATTTATAAATTCTGTTTTAAAACTTACCTTTCTTGCAAATATTTGTGTGCATGAATAATAAAATTTTCCTTCATCTTTCAAATGGTGTTTAAGTCCACATTGAGTAAGTTTACTTGAAGCAGATTCTGTTGCAGTTTCACGTTTCTGTATAATATAATCATAAGTAGAAAGACCTTTGCACACTAAGAGTAAAAAAAGAAAAAATAATAAATAATAGCGGTTAATTTTATTTTCTTTGTTAGTTTTAAAAGTTATATCTTAAATACAGTAGTATAATGCCATAAGTTGAAATTCTTTTTATATCAAGATGATAATTAACAGTTTTGTCTGTAATAAATCCATAACAAATAATGCTATGTTTTTAATATCTGTATAAATTATTTAAAATAACTGTTCTATAATAACAAACTATTCTTTATGACCAGTTTGGTCACCTTATCTTTATAAATGTTTGAAAGAGAAAACGTAAACAAGCAGTTATTTATTGTGACATCATCTCAATGCTCTCAATTTTAGTAGTCTCTTGCCCCTGTATATCACACTTTTCCCAATAACAATGGAATAATGCCAGTCATCTATCTAACTGCAATCAGGAGAAAATTTCTGAATTGAAATAATGTGACTTCTGATCCAAACTTGAAATTTGTATATAGTTAATTGGGCCCTCCTGCTTCTAAGCTTTCCATATCTGGTCTTAATATTCATCTATCTAACTCTATTCTCACGATTAAGAAAGGACAGACAGCTGCTAGTGGGAATTTATAAGTCTACAAGTTTTGAAAATTACAGCCCGAAAAATGCAAATAAGAAATTGTTATAAATTTTTTACTAAATATAGTGAGATGTATATACTTTCTCTATAACTTTTATCCTTTTTTTAATTTTGAAATTTCAATCAACATATATTTAGACTGAAAGAAATAGGAATACATATTTTTCAAATAATGAAATTATTAATAATGTATAAAAATCTTCTGTATACATTCTTATGGAAAATATTAACACAGCTTAAAAGATATTTTTTAATAAGTTATATGAATGATTTCTTTAGTAAATAATGAAATTATCCATTCATATTGAATTCTAGTACAATTCCAAGAGAGATTATTTATTGTATTATAAATACAGGTAAATTAACAACAATACTTACTGAGATATATATGAAATATCAATAAGTGTCCCAATAATCCAATTGCAAGGAAAGTCAAAGCTATTATTGTAAACACCACAATGAGGAAAAAAGTACTGCTGACTGGTACAAATACTATAAAAGTTGGTTCTAAAAATAAAAAATAAATAAATAGTAAGTAACAGTAAATTTATAATTATTAAAAATTTCAGTTTTTACAAGGATAGTACATTGGAACTTAGAAAAGAATTTTCTACCTGATATATAAAAATTTTATTTATTGTGATGATATCACAATGCTGGGATGCAATTTTTAATCATTCAGTGCAATTGTAAAGTCCCGCTGCTGTGAGCCACACCCAGATGGCTTGAGCGAGTGATGACATCATAACTTACTTTAACTCTTTTGACAGATGAGTTACCTGTGATGTCATTACTTCTTTCCTGGAAACTCTTTCTGTTTCCTTGCCCACTGCAGAGGAACTTTACAATTGCACTGTATTTAAATTTAAATTATCATAAGTGTCAATTCTATACCAAACTTACTGCTCTATATAATAAGATAAAACTTTTGAATCAAAATCATGTAGCTTCCGATCCATACCAGAAGTTCATATATTGTTAAGCTTTCCATATCTGGTCTCAATTTTCAACTAACTCATTCTCAAGATTAATGAAGGATTAATATATGCGAATGGAAATTTATAAATCTGCTATTTGAAAATTGCAATCCAATTACTATTAACATTATTAACTAAATTTGTAATGTAAATGACATTTCCATGCATATAATATACAAATACTTTATATGTGCACAAAATTTAACAGCATGTGAAAATAATTGAATATACAATAAACCATGAATGATAAAATCATGTTTTATATAATTTTTCATTTACTATCATTGATAAAACATATCTGAAGAATCAAAATTAAACATTTATTTTAACAAATATAAGAATATACAAGGTATAAATGCAAAAATGCTCATAGAATTTTCTTGTAAGTACTGGCCATAAAAGAAATTTGTAAAAGACAATCTAATATAGAAATGATGTTGACTTTTCATACTTTCACTATAAAAATAAGATTTGTTATTCAATTCTTTACCACAATATAAATGCTTTTATTTCAAAAGTTTTATTAAATCAGCACAATTTATAAAATAAAATGCTTTGGATATTTTATCACTAAGGATTTTAACTTTGTATATAAAGTATGTCCCAAAAGTTCAGAGACTTTAACAAAAAAAAAATCATATAAAATCAACAAATTGACAAATTACAGTGGGCTTTACATCAAAAGGCTTGTCATGAAGGCTTGTCATGAATGTTTTGATATAAGAAAAATTTTTAGTTCAAATTTTCACCAATAAGCACTGTACCATTTGCATCACAAAAATATGCAAACTTAAATCCTTTAATTAAAAAGAAGAAGTGGAGCTATATCATCAGTATTTTGTGCAAATCAAGTTATTAAATGTATTAAACTCGATCCTGATATTGGTGGATAAGACACTTCTTGATGAAACTGCCACAGACCTTATTATGCTTCATGCATTTATGAATTATGTTACGACAGTTGCACAATGTCATTGGTTGTGATGGCAGGCACACTAAACAACTACTGTTGTAGCATGTTCGTAAATGCAAATGAATAAATGCTATACCACCTTCACTTTTTTTTCATGCTATTCTGATTGTATGATAATATAATAACGTTATCTATCAGTGAAAATTTGAATTAAAATTTTTTCTCGTGCAAAAAACAAAAAAAAATTCTTTTTCCATGACAAGCCTTCTGGTGTAAATCCCAATTGCCATAAGTTGAAATTCTTTTTATATCAAGATGATAATTAACAGTTTTGTCTGTAATAAATCCATAACAAATAATGCTATGTTTTTAATATCTGTATAAATTATTTAAAATAACTGTTCTATAATAACAAACTATTCTTTATGACCAGTTTGGTCACCTTATCTTTATAAATGTTTGAAAGAGAAAACGTAAACNATACATGTAAGGAATATCTGTATTTTTTAAATTCATTCACATATTCTGCTCCTAAGGTTTAAAGTGTAATATAAATTAGTAAGAGCTTATTACTGTTTGATGAATCTATTTCAATATAAAAAGTCAAAGCAAACAACTTTTTGGATATTTTAGTTTACTCTTTCTATCCCATGAAGCAGATCTTTTCTCAGAACCATTGTGAGTTTGGCCAGGTGGTGAGGGACAAGGCTTGACATATGCGAGACAGACTAAATATACCCCAAGAAATTTTTTGGAGTAAAAGTTATAAGATTAAACTTAAAATTCTATTATGAATCTAAATAAATGAAATTCTATATGCAAAATTAGTTAACTATGTTAGATAAAAACATTTTATATTAATATGTAGCAATTATTTATTAAAATATGTTTAATTATTTTCTCTAAAACTTGAAAATATAAATTTCATATAAAAGCCCAAAATGAATTTTGAACATTAAAATATAATTTATAAAGAATTTAAAAATAAAAGAAAAAAATTGCATAATTAATAATTGCATGAAATGCAATGCTTTATAAGGTAATAAAAAAAAAAATTAAAAATTTTTGCCATTCTGGATATAATTTATAACTTATTTATAAAATGTACATCATTATCAGCCATTATGAAGCAGGCAATGATTATAAATTAATTAAGAGTATTCAAGTAGGAAAAATATTAATTAAACTACAAGAGTATATCGTTTAACTAATAATCAATTCAACAAAATACAAAATTTACATTAAAAAATATAATAATTAGAAATCTCGGTACTGGGTGATAGATTGTGTGTAATAAATAAAGCAGCGAAACATAAGAATGCAAAATATATTTTTTTTATAAATGTTAAAATGGTTAAAACACAAGCAAACATTTTATTCAAAACATTTAATTTTGCATTTATTTAATAAAACAATAGATAAACACTGTTTTCAGAGTTTTAAAAAGCAGCATTACTTAAAAAGCCCTTAATGTTGAATAACTTTATATTAGTTATATTTTTAATATTTAAAATTTTAAATTACTGTTAATAACAAATATAAAATATTACAAAATTTAACTTTTCAGCTTGGATTTAGTAATTAAGTTACATGTATTTTTGGAATAATATAAGTAAATTTTACTTAACTTATATTGAGACCAATGATGAAATTCAGTAATTCTTATGTTTTAATCTATGATATTTATGAAAAATTTACATAAATATACCATATTTACTTGAATATAAGATTCTAACCAATGTAAGATGAACCTTAACCTTTCAACAGTGGACTAGTCGGGTATGGTTCTACCCCCAGTAGTGGAGAATAAACTGAAAAATTTTTTAAATATTTTTCCTCACGTTTTTTTTCATTACTGTTTCAAAAAAAGATTTTGTAAACAGTTATGTCTATTAAAGAAAAGTCTTTTTATTGTTACATAATTCATTTTTTATGTGAATTTTTTTTGCAGAAGTTTTAACTAGTTTTTGGCGACACCTCTCAAAAGAATTTGATGACTATAGTTATCCCTCACAACTGCTACACGATCGCCCTTGACGACTATAGTCATCGCTCACTGCTGNGTCCCACTGTAACTCATGACCCCCCCCTTCATTTCCTAACTTCTCTTCCCACCTTCATCCTCTTTGGCCTCTGCCACTAACCACTTTCCCTTCCGTCTAAGACCTTCTCACTTCATTTCATCCCCTTAGAGGAAATACCTTTGAGTAACACCTCCTATATACTTTCCATAATAATAATATCCCTATGTAGTGGAGAATAAACATAGGAAATTTTTAAAGTATTTTTCCACGCATTTTTTCTCATTACCGTTTCGGAAAAAGATTTTGTAAACAGTTATGTCTATTAAAGAAAAGTCTTTTTATTGTTACATAATTCATTTTTTATGTGAATTTTTTTTGCAGAAGTTTTAACTAGTTTTTGGCGACACCTCTCAAAAGAATTTGATGACTATAGTTATCCCTCACAACTGCTACACGATCGCCCTTGACGACTATAGTCATTGCTCACTGCTGAGTGGTAATTTCTACAAATTCATCCACAGTTTCTTTTTTTTTGAAAAACAGACTACTCAAGACAAATTTATGCAAAAAATTAATTCTATTGACATAAATTCATTCAGTATTTAGTGCACAGTAAAATTAAATATCATTGTCTGTGGTACAAAGTCAGAAACCTTTTCACTTAATGTGTTAGCTCTTGTTAATGCTCACTTCTTTCCACACACAATCTCCTCAGTATCATTAAAGCATCAGAAATGCAACATTTCTTGAAAAAGTGGTGTACAATTTTTTCTGAGATTTTTATCCAAGTAGTTATGATGTTACTGCAATAGACTAATGAAATTGAGCTAATTTAACTTCTTAAATACTTACTATCACAAATATTGATACAATAAAACCATTAAAAGGACACAATGGAATTAGTAACAAGGAAATAAAATGTATGGCACTAGATTATTTTGTATTATATTGAATCTAAGGTTCCATCAAATATAAGACATGTCCTATTTTCAGAGATACTAAAACATGAAAAAAGTGCATCTTACATTTGAATAAGATATGGTATATTAGATTCATTTCCAGATCTTTCAGTAATTTGTTTGAATCATACATGAATTATTTGATTATTAATGTAACATATCTTTAAAAAATATGAAAAAATAATAGTTTGAAATGTAAAATTAAATTTAGAATAAAACAACACTATGACCTATTTAATACTCTCTATAATTATCAAAAAATTGTAGTATAATACTTTCTATATATTTCTTGTTTCTGCAAAATCTATTATTATATATTATTTACAGTATTATTAATTAAAATCTTTGTAAAAGTTATTTTGATTATTTTAAGTTAGTTTAGATTAATTAAATTTTACAGTTAAAATATGATATTCATGCATAAATTTCTACCTGTTTTAGTAATGTTAGTGGAAGGAACAAAAGTAGCAAAAGCATAAGATGAATATTGGACATCAGAACCAACTCCAGTACTGCTGCTGATTAATGAAGAAATGGTAGTAGCAGTCCACAAAAAGAGAGAATTGTCACTTGCTATATAAGAAAAGATGTATCTGAATTTTACAGGAATATTTTCTAATAATAATAGATTTTAACTTTTGACATTATTTATTTATTATAAAATTTCAAAAACCATACACTAAATATGGCAGCAGCCATAGAAATTGCATAATCTATAATATAAAAAAATACTCAATGGATATGCAAAGTTCCTATTATATAGAATGCTGCTTTGCCCATCTGTTGAATGCATTTCAAATTAAAAATGTCCTTTTAAGAATAGTCTTCTGAATGATCTGTCTTGTATTAAAAATTGGTTTGATGAAAACATGATACCATGTGTTTTTTTCTCATATAGCATTAATTTTAATCATTACAATGAAGTTGTTAATACTGATTCAGCCAATATAATACACACTCAAAGTATTTTGTGATTTACATGATAAACGTTAATCAAAGAATTAAAAAAATGCAATTTATTTCTTATAATTCTACATTGAACTTAACTGTTGATAAGACTGCAATATGAAACAATAAATATTATTTCATATCACAGCCTTACTAATACTATTAATGAGCACTGTTGCAAGAATTTGCAATTTGTAGTTGTGGAAAAAAGGTTTGTGGTGTAAAATAGATGTAAAAACTTAATTATTAAACAAAAATAACTGTTCATGTTAACAATTTAAAAGAAACAAAATTATGAGGTATACAAACTTTGCTTGATCTGCAGTTTAAAAAAAATAAATTTTCAAAATGTTAATGATGGTTGCAGACATATTGATTACCTTAATAAAGCAGTGAAACATTTTGGTGCTTTAAAACAAAACAGAAAATATCTGAGACACCAAGAGAAAATTTGAATTATTGTAGGCTGTCCACAAACATGTGAGAAAGTCCACAAAAAGTAATGAACCAGAAAAATTTCATGCACCTTTCCCTCCAGTAATGTTTGGTTTTTTTGCCAAGCCTGTATGAAAGATCCTTTGGTCTATTGGGAGAATAACAGAGATATTAGACTAAGGTCTCCAAAATGATCAAAGTCAATATCAACTTCAGGGCTAGATAAGGCATTTTCAGGGGTTGATTAGGGGGAGTCAATTGAAAACAATTCATTAAAAATTGTTAGTCCAATGGATCATGTGTAAGGATGTTGTAAATTTACACACTGTAAGAAGGCTTTTCTATGAAAACAATGTGAGATTAATACTGGCTCATCAGATAATAATAATTAATTAAAATATTATTATTAACCATTATTAACAAAGAGGAGGAAGTAAAAGTTTGAGGAATCAGGAATCTTTGAAGGGTCAACAGTTAAAAAAGTTTGAGAACCCCTGGTATACACTATATTTGAAATTCTTATATATAATGGCAATGTCAGTTCCAATGAGAAGTTAATATTTTTAGCAAATGTGAAAGTGATTAATCAATATTTTGACAATGAATGGTGTTAATAATCAAAACACAATTATATAACATTTATATAGATTGCAGGTTTTTTTGATACTGAACATGACTAGTTGAAATCAGAACTGGCCAGCTTAGGCATCTGATTGGGGCCTCTTGTAGGATTTTTTTTTACCCAAGCAGCATTGTTTTCACATTACAGAGAAAGGGCACATTATGCTTTAATCATCATCTTGGTGTGACACAGTACTGAGTAATCCTGGAAGACACAGGATTTCATGCAACAAAATTATTCCTTGATTGTTGAATCAGTTTGGTAGGTAAGATATTTTGTAGCATTCTACATTCACAGACATATTTATGGACAGAACAAACTATCAATGTATCTATGAATTCAGTATTACAAAAAAATCTTGGCAAGCTGATTTCAACAATTAAGGAACAATTTTGACACACAATCCTGTGTTTTCCAAGATGCCTTTGCACCATATCACCATACCAGATGACGACTAAACTTAAAGCATAATGTATTACTTTGTTAGCATTGTTGTCATTTAAACTGACAAACAAATTATTGTTTAGGAAAAAATTAATAAGCCAAGATTATATACTTCAGCTGGCTATGTCTTTATCTCAATTCTATTTAGAACTGTTGTCATATTATGAGAACAAAAATTGCAGAAATACAAAAGAAAATAAACAGCAACTACAGGAGTGTATGAGAAGAGTTTGGTATCATGAGCCTGGTATAGAATACTTCCATTATGCTAGTGCTGTAAAGCTGCTATTAATGTTTGAGGTCAGCCTGTTAAGTATTAGAATCCTATTCAACAAGAAATAATTGTTCATTTTGTGCTTTTCATATCTACTTATACTGTGAACCCTTTTTTTATTCCATAACTACAAATGGCAAATTCTTGCAGCAGTGCTCATTGACATTATTGTTAAGGCTATAATGTGAAACAACATAGTTAAATTCAATGTAGCATTATATGCAATAAATTGCATTTTTTGTTTACTCTTCTTTGATTCTTCTCTGTTCTACATGGGTTATCATTACAAATTGCAATCATAGCTTAAATATGCTTCTTTGCATATCTTTTGAGTGCTTTTTGTTGTTCTAATAGATGATGCAATTTCTATGGTTACTACTGTAAATAAATAGTGACTATTGAAAGAACTGTAATTTTATAAATAAATAAATAAATACAAATTTAGTCAGCAATTACAAAATTTAGATTACAATCATTTATTAATAAACCAAATAAAGTTTGTATTTTAAACAGCAAATTAATTCTTGCAAACTGTTAAATTATTTAAAATAAACAATATAAATTCCAATGTTCTTTTAATAAATTATTATTTACTTTTTACTATTATACAACATAATATTCTGTATTTCAGCAAGTTCTTACCTAATGTTGTAATTTCTAATAACTTATAGAATTATAGAATACTTTTACAAACAGTAAAATTAATTTTACAAAGAAAATTTAACAACGATTACAATCTTAAGTGAGAATTTTCTACACTAATTTGAAAAATTAGTCACTTAATAAATAATAGTCACTTTTTTAAACTATTTTTTATATGTAAATCAGACAACTATTTATATTTAGTGAAATTTAAATATAAATAGATCCTTGATTCTAAAAAAATTATAAATTAAAATTTTATTTACAGCCATTGTAACTAATATTTTACTATAAGAAAAAATTTTTACTAATTTTTAAAAATGCCGATCATTTATCTAAAACAGTAGTCCTCAAAATATGGTCTGCAGACTACTGATAGTCCATCAGCATTCACCAGATGATCCACAAACTGATCTGGTCATTTTTCTAAAATGCAATCTTGTGTTGTTTAGCAAGAGAACAATGTTTTTATGAGAATCATTTATCTTAAATGTTAGATTCACGTCAAAAAGTTTTGTCTGTTCGGTAACTTAAGGTGATTTTTATAGAATAAGAAGTGAACGGGGGCAAAAGAGGTTTACCTTTGACTTAAATTAAATGGTTTGTGAACCATGTAATTTTAAGAACTACTGATCTAAAAGGATATGAATGATCGGATTGATTAATTTTGTTACGGTAACGAATTCAAATCTAAATCTATAATTTTAAGAATTTGCATAGAAAATAATTAGCAATTTTCTAAAAATTTTATCTAATTTAAAATTAAACCTTAAAATAACTTAAAATTTAAAAATACTTACAATTTTTTACATAAAACCAACTTTCTTTGTTATAGAAAGCTATTATTAGTATAACAGCTGATACAAAGATATACAATGATCCCACAAGAGCTGAAGTTACACACGCAATAAACAATCTAAAAATAAAAGAAACTTTCATTATTATAATATCTATCATCAATTTTAACATTAATTCTATTATTGAATCTTCATATATAATATCTTCTATACTTAAAATTATAACTTATATAGAAAACTTTTAATTAAATTAACTAGAAAGTCAAAAATTTTATATATCTAATTATTTAAAAATATGCAGATTTAAAATGTAATTTTTAAAATGTTTAAAATGTTTTAGAAATAATGTTAGCAAATTAGCATGAAAATTGACAAAACCTGGGGCTACTCTAATAAAATAAAAATAATAAATACACTCTAAAGTTGAGGTAACCAAAAAACATTTAATCAAAAATGTTTGACCGTATTTCAGTCATCTCTACCTAAAAGGATACAATAAACAAAATATAACTCCTTTTTACGTGGTTAAAATTTAATTTTTGTCTTGAATTTTATGAAAATATTTAATATTTTAATATACTATATTATAAAATAATAATTTTTTAAACAAACATTATTAAAATATCTTTCTTTTGTTCAAATATATTAAATGGAAGTTTAAATTTATATTGAATTTCAACAAGCCTTGAAATGAAAAACAGCAACATCGCTGATGTCTAAACAAATTTTCTACATGCATTTTGCTATATTAGAAAATATTTTATTCAATATAAAAAGCAATATCTCATCCAAATAAAAATATTTCCTAAAATCAAAAATACAATTTTCTGTAAACGGTAAAGGAAACTATTAAATATTTTCAAATAATTTGAATAAAAATTTTTAATTTCAAGTGTTTTTTGTTTTTAATTTCAAAATCAGTATTTTAAAATTTATGGTAAAATTATATAAGTACAAAAGAAAAATTTTCTAAAATGAGACTTAAAATATATATATATATATACAGTCTAACACGGTTTGAGAATTGGGAACATCCCCATATAATACGGTGCTTTTATAGCACAGGATCACTCTAACACAGTTCAAGAATTGGGTAAAACCCTCGTACAACATGAAATGTAATAAAGGGTGCGTTCTTTTATACCTCCAGGTAACTCCACGCGAGTATTCTAATTGTTTTCGTGGCTACTTTGAATGCTCTTTCAACAAATAATCTATTTAATGGTTAAATTTTACAATTGGGACCCTTCTTTTGCCTCTAAAAGCTCATTTTAGAATTAGAATCCTCCATCACGATACTATCGATAGTGTGGGTGCCGCTATCTTTCTTTCACCGTCATTCCTAAATGCCTACAAACAGAAGTGCACTCCCGTTGCAGAGCGACCGCTATCAATGAACGCACCCAAAAACCTACCAGTTGGGTGGTGATGCTCATGCTGAGATCATCATATAGGATGAATATTCTTCTGGTAAAATATTTACTTAAATAATAAATAAGTATTTTACCTATGAAAAGAATAAATAATAAATCCGATTTAAATAAGGATTTAACAGCATGTTTTTTAATTTTTGGAACCTAACCCCCTTTTTGCACTAGTTCTTTGATTCGCATAACACGGCAATATATATATATACAGGTAACCCCTGCATAACTCCCATGCTATATGGGGGTTACCTGTGTATATATATCTTATATCATTTATTTTAATTTTTGGAACCTATATGAAAGATAATTTCTTATGAAGATCACTACAAAAAAAAAAATATATATATATACAGGTATAAAGGTAAGCAGGAAGAGAAATTGTAACACGGAAATGGATGCCAACAGTGTTGCCACTTGTCAGCATAAATTATTTCTTGGCAGCGAATACAGTTTCCGAGATGCTGTCAATAAATAACATTTGCTAAAACAACACCGTACAATATGGTTCTTCATGTGATGCAAAGGATAACTATTTTTGATTCTTCGTGTGAATCAAAGCATGGTTTTAATAAATATAATGTATTAATTTCTAGTAAAATATTTACTGAAGATTCATGCAAAGTAATTAGACACTGTTAATGAAATTATTGTGAAATTTTTGGGCTTGTATCTTAACATAATCTATTATTATTAAAGTCAGAATTTTCTAGACTCGGATATTTTTGATTTATCTTGAATACGTGCCTGTAATCAATGGAACGATTCCAAATGTAAATGATTCTCTCGCTTAATTTAATGATAACTAATTCTACCTTTTGTTTTTAACCTTCCAATCCATAATTAACGTGGCATTGTCATATTTAACCTTGCACTTTTGCAAATTTATTGATATAATTACTTTTAATTAAGTCGAAAGCTCCATTCAAATTGCAAGGTATTTTTGTAATAAGGCACTTTATATTATTTTATAAGAATTACAATTTAAATATCCGTTACAAAATGAACATTTAGAATTTTTATGCCAATATAGATCTAACAATTCATAACCTTGATTTAATATAATTCTTGAAATTAAGAAGTATTAAAGCATTCTAATCATCAACTATATGCAGATTTCATATAGTATATGTTTATCCTTGGTGTAATAAAACTTAAATTCAGCTAATGATTATAAATACAAACTATGTTACAAATACAGAAACGTGGTATATAGTTCGTGTTTCTGTACTATGGAATGGATACAGTAACACGAATTATGAACCATCAAGTCCTCTCTCGGAAAACAACTGATTATTGTTCATAACTGTAGGCCATATTAAAGAGCATGATTCGCTCTATATGAAATGATCTTGTGTTTATACANATTAATAGTGTTTTTAGTGATGACGAAGAAAATATTGTTTAATTTATATTAATATGTATCACTTAAAAAATTTTAATGAAGATATTTATCTTAATTATGAAAATATACTAGCATGTTTTTTAATTTTTGGAACCTAACCTTCCTTTTCGTATTAGTTCTTTGTTTCGTATAACACGGATTCGCATAACACGGCAATTTTTTGGAACGTAACTACCGAGGACTTTTTTAGTATTAATGAATAATACATACTTATAATTTCTTCCACCTACACAATTATTTAGCCATTTACAATGATGATCGAAATCTGAAACACACTTATTACAAACACTACAATGCTTAGAACGAGGAGCCCTGTAATTATAAAATAAAACAATAAATAAATAGGTATAGTATATAAAGGAGTAGGTACTCTATATTATTAATTAACACAGATAAAATTATATCAGAAACATCAATAATTGCTGTTTCAATTAAAACTTTTTAACAGCATAATTAATTTCAATTACAAATAAAACAACATTTATGTCTGTTCAAATAATTTTTTCTTTGACATTTTAATTCTTAACTATAGCTTTCATCATAAAAACATTCTATTTGTACATATCTAAGAATGGGTAGATGTGATATATTACTGTTATTTTTTTTTGTTTTTACTTTATTTACATAAACAAAACATGTATAATTATAAGCCAAATGATTGCCATAATTAATTGAGATATTAACAGTTTCTAATTATTAATTATAGCACAAGTAATTTGATACTAGAGGTAGACATTAGGCACCATCTCTTATCTAAATTAATAATTATAATAATTTAATAATTTATTAAATAATTTAGAACATTCCAGAAGAAAAGAACTAGTTGGGATTTGAACCCTCAACCTCCACTTACTGTGCAATGTGCTCGCCAGTTACGCCATCCAGACCCCAAGCAATTAATTATAGCATGTTAATAGTCCGATTAATTACGGCGATCGTTTAGCTTAATATCAATAAATCAGTTTTTGGGAAGTCAATATTAATGTATAATTATAATTTAGTAATTAAATGTAAGTTTTAAAAATATTAAATTATTTTATTATTCATTATTTTTGTACAATACATAATTAAAAATAAACAAGCTTAATGGAAATCTGGTCAGATCCAGTCATGTAATTAATTAGTCAATCTTTTTAATACTTCTAATACAGCAAAGTACATGTTATAGTAATTAGTAATCCATTTTACTTAACTTTTGGTCCTGGCAATATGCCATTTATTAGCATGTATTTTTTTATTCATTTATATGTAATGAAATATTGGCCTTCTCGACACTTTTTTCTGAATTGTATGTATACGAGGTATTAATGATTATGTGTTCTCAGTATATAATTTAATAAATAGATAACTCTTATCACCAAAAATATAACAAAAAAGAGGCATCTAGCTCATTTTACGATAACCTGTGGAAATTTCCACATGAGAAAACACTAAAGCACTTCAGTGTTTTATTTTGCAGATTTTTGACAATAGTTATTATTGATAAACTTGTCTCATATGAACATAAATCATGATTGTAAATGGTTCTCGAACTGAAGAAGCAAAAAATATCCCCTTCAAATGGAAAAATATTGCAGGAAAAAGCCTTACAATTTGAAACAAAAATGAATGTTTTCAAAGAATTTAAGGTATCATCAAAGCTGGTTACAAGCTTTAAAGAATGCCACATCATCACAGGACAAATAATTTTTGGCAAATCAAATTCAGTTTTATAATGAATTTTGGAAAAGAGAACAACTACCAAAATTTACACAGAGATACAAACCAGCTGATATTTATAATCTTACAAAATTACATCTTTATAGTACAAAACACTGTCCTTATTCAACACAGTAAAGAAAGTAAACAGCACAAGAATTATTCTAACATATGAACTGAATGTTTTCCCTCCATTAAAAGCAAACTACATCCACTTGATTTAGAACTAATTGCCAGTGTAATAACTCATTACAGGTAACCCCCGTATAACACGGCACTTCTATAGCACGGATTCGCTCTAACACGGTTTGAGAATTGGTACCATCCCCCGTATAACACGGCACTTCTATAGCACGGATTCGCTCTAACACGGTTTGAGAATTGGTACCATCCCCCGTATAACACGGTACTTTTATAGCACGGATTCACTCTGACACGGTTCGAGAATTGGGTAAAACTCTGGTACAACATGAAATGTAATAAATTTTTACATACTTAACTAATAATAGTTCACGAAAATTATTATTTTCGAGAACTATTAGTACTTAAGTATGTAAATTTTCTCTTCTCGCCTTCTGTCGATACACGTGGTCCTTCTCGAAACTTGTTTCAATGTTGCCAGATCGCGACGCTTCTGCTTCTGATGTTGCCGAATGTTTTTCCCTTATTCCATACTTGCTTTATTCTTCATAAGTGCTTAGCACCATATAAGGAAATTTATAAAGACCTTTTAACTAGAAGCAAGCAATCTAAAATTACATACATTTTGCAAAAGGTAAAGCATGGATCTGAAGATAATGCAGAAAAATGCTCAGAGGATAAGGATAACTTGCCAAAAAGAAAACGCTCTCGGTTAATTAATAGTGTTTTTAGTGATGACGAAGAAAACATTGTTTAATTTATATTAATATGTATCACTTAAAAAAATTTTAATGAAGATATTTATCTTAATTATGAAAATATACTAGCATGTTTTTTAATTTTTGGAACCTAACCCTCCTTTTCGTATTAGTTCTTTGTTTCGTATAACACGGATTCGCATAACACGGCAATTTTTTGGAACGTAACTACCGTGTTATACGGGGGTTACCTGTACTGAAAAAAATGTTGGTGCGGCGTACCATTGCTCTTCTTGATAGATAACATTGAGATTAACTTACTTCGAGTAAATTTTCTTTCATTAACAATATTTTTTATGCAGGCAACAGTTTTTCCTGTTATTAAGGTTTTATTTTTCAGGCTATGAACTTCATTATAGCATCACGGAAAATGATTCAACAAAAGCACAATTTAAAAGTGATTATAAATTTAATTGTATAGTATTTTCCTCTAACAATAGAGCCACCAGAGATCTAGCTGCAGAAATTTGGTTTTTTCCAGAATTATATTTATTTTTGTCTATTTACAATTACTTTAAAAGTTTTTATAAATATTGTAATTTTGTTTTTTGTCACCTACTATGCAAAGACATAACCCACCAAAGTACCGAAGTATACAGCCCACCAACAGTAGCAAAAAGTACAACTATGACCATGAGCTAATACAAAAAATGTCAACATTTTCTAAAATTACTTTGTTTTGAAGTTGTTAAATACTATCTTCCCTCTGTTAAAGGAACAAAAAAAGTTGTTTCACTTGCACCCTTTACCTGTTAAACAAGCCAAAAATTGAACATTTATTTCAATTTTTCACTAAATTTAGTGATATAAACTTAGTTATTTAGTGAAAATCATGCCACTTTCATCTCTGAAGTTGATCATAAATTATTACACTGATATAATCTATATCTAATAATGGATTTCTAGATAACGCTTTACAATATGAATTACTAACTAAATACATAATTTTATGCATTTTGTAATAAAAATTAATATTTTATATTATATATTTATAGCTTTCTTATACTTTTTTCACCAGACAGATTAATCACTACAATGATATAGTGAATGTTTCATTAAAATAAATGCGGTCATTAACCTTTCTATAACTTTCAGCTTGGAAGCGTATTAGAGAGCACTTACAATTAGAGGGTGACTATCAATGGAATAAATCTGGTTAACTTTTTTCACTTTGTTGTATTATTGCTTGAATAATAATACTCAACAAACTTGCGCTTTATGTTAATACGATAAGAGTGACAATACTGAATAGACTATGAAATTTTTCAGGTTATTGGAAGAAGATAAGCACACTTATTATTAGAGGGCACCATTTATTAGAATAAATACAGTATGTTTAACACAAATTATTATTATTATTTAAATAATTTAACTGTGTATAAGATAAGGGGTAAGACAAAAACTCAAAATATAAAAAAATTGATCGAATAAAAGGTACCCTAATGTACGTAACATAAGCAATATTTACACACACTTAACATATATGTTTACATTCCAAATTTTTGGAAAAATGTGTTATGGATGTTGCATATGGACAAAATATGTCCATATACAAGTTTATTTCATTATAAAAAGATATTTAAAACATTTAACTTACATTTTTCATAGATTGAATTTTTTCTAAAATTTTTAATTTAAATTAAATACTTACACTTTTACCAGGCATAGATGACAAGTTTGATTTTCAATGACATGTGCATGTTTATCACGATCAAAGGTTGGAAGAGGTCCTTTGTAATTTTTCTTCCTAACTGCAACATCAGCAGGATCCACAGTAATACTTATGATATGAACAATTATATGTACTAATAAAATAATGCCATTGATCTGATTAATGTGGTTAAAGTTCTATTATATTTTTTCTATTCATCTTGTACAAATTTAATTAATATACTATTTTATTACTTATATCATCTAATAGGGACTTAAATACAATAACAAACTTAATCATATAAAAATAGCATAAACATAATGTACATATATATAAATATTGTGAATGAGCAATTATGTTATTGTGAATCATCACAATGCTGGACTGCAATTTTTAATTGTATTTTTAATCTATTTGATTTAAAATATATGCTCTCCACTTCAAATTTGTAGTGTCTTGCCCCTGCATGTCATACTTTTCCTGATAACAACAGTCATGCTGGTCATCTACGTAACTCCATTCAGGGGAAAATATTTGAACTGAATTCACATGACTTCTGCTCTAGACTGGAAGTTCTTATATAGTTAATCGGGGCCTTCTGCCCCTAAACTTTCCACATCTGATCTCGGACTTTCTATCTAACACTGTTCTCAAGATTAAGGAAGGACAGACAGCCAGGTAGACAACAGTGGGAATTTATAGGTCTATAATTTTTTCAAATTGCAGCCCAATTAACTTACAAACTAATATCTAACAATTCTAACTAAGTCTTGATTTGGTAACCTTAAAGAAGAGCATAATTATATAGGTAAAAAATATCATTTTTCATATACTGTTAACAAATATCAATTTCTTGCTTTGTGCAGAATAAAAAATTTTGTTATAAATAATTTTTATTAGAGAGGTTGAGGCGCACGTTTTAAATGTGTAAACGTGTACGTGTGACGTTCGGCGCCACTTTCCTGTAAGCCTAAAAGTTTGACGATGGTGTTTGAAATGTCGAGCGTGATTCCACCGACTATCCAAACACCATTGTCAAACTTTTAGGCTTACAGGAAAGCAGCGCCGAACGTCACACGTACACGTTTAAAACGTGCGCCTCAACCTCTCTATTATGTATTTTATTGCTCATTTGTTTAATTATATCCATTCTGATTGTTATGTTAAGTTTTCCTGGAAAATTTTATTTATTTATATTTGTAGGTGCTTTCTGAAATTTAAAATTTAGCAACTATTTTAAATCATAATGTTACTTACTATTATATAATGCTATAATTAAAATTATACTACCCGAAAAAGGATACAATTGTGGTAGTTTGCTGCCACATTCCTGGTGGAAAATTTGGCACCATAGCCCCAAAGTATAAAAATGAAAATAAAACAAGAAAAAACCAAGCCACAAATTGTAGTGGATGAAGTGGTCTTGACCATCCATTTTTCTTACTCAATTTATTAGTATTTTCAATTTTATGGCATGGTCCAACCATCTGAAAATAACAAACTTTTATTTACAATTTTTATATATAAAAATCTAAATAAATATTGCTAAAAAAAATATAAGCATTAAACACATTTCCATATAAATAAATTTTTAATTAAAATTTATGCAATAAAAACTTTTTTTAAATAATATTTCTGATCACTATAATTTCCTGAAGAGGAATCTGCACTGACATACACTTTGCACCTTCATAGCAGTCATTAAAAGAACATTTACCAGTATGACACTTAGAAGTTATGTTATAATTACACACCTAAAATAAAATGCTAAAATAAGTGAAACAGAAAATTTGAGATGGAACTGCCTAAAGTGCATTGCATGGAAAATACAAAAATGGTTGCCAAAAACAACAGAACTTTTTTAAAATTTTTCATTTAACTCTGTTTCATTTATCAAATTAAATATATTCTTCACACCAATAATTATACACAAAATAAACAAAACTGTCTTTTGGGTTTAAAATTCTTCAATAATAGTTAAATTAGAACTCTGAAAGTTTCTGGATACAGTGATCCAGTTTATTATTACTTTCTGTCTGTCCTCATATCTCAAAGTACACTCCCTGATGCTCGATGCATTGTTGCACGTGGTAGAACCAGCTCTGAAAGCACTGACACTTGTCTTCTTCTGAGAAGTCTGCCAAGGTGTCTGTATGCAGCAACTGTCTCTTCAGGATTCCCAAAACGACATCCCTTGAGGACCTCCTTGGCTTTGGGAAACAGAAAGATGTCACTAAGTGCTAAATCTGGACTAAGTGGATGGATGATCGATTGCACTCCAGAGTCACTCAACTAGTCCACTGTTCTCATTGCTGTAGGTGCCATTAAATTGTCACAATGCAGCAATACTCCACAAAGGCCTGTTTTAGGGTGCCATTTGCAGATTTCTTGAAAGATTTGAGGAAGACAAATGGTGACATACCACTCAGCATTAACTGTCTTTCCTATCCTCAAGAACTATGGTAGTAGTATGACCCTGTCTTCCAAAGAATGTCGCAACCATTTTCTTGCCAACACTTCTTGGACATTTGACTTTAACAGTGGTGATTTGTCAGAGAAAATCCAAACTGCATACTATCTCTTGCTTTTGGGGTCATATTGGTAGATCCAGGTCTTGTCATCAGTGACAGTGTCCTACAAATGATTTGAGCTTTCCTGTTGAAATTTAAAGCCATAAAACATTATTGCTCAGAAATTCTCCAGCTTCAGCACCATTTTTAACATCCAAATTTGATGGCACTTCCTACATGCAGGAAATTTCAAGAAAGCAGATATACTGTTGAACTTCTGTTTAGAAAATGTTCGGCAGTAAAGTATCTTGGAGAGTATCAACACTGCACTCAGTGGTTTTTGTGTATCTGAAAACTTTCAGAGTGGTTTTCGTATCAAATAATAATAATTCAATTTGGGAAGTTGAGGTGTAAATTTTCTTTAAAACAAGCTAAAAAATACTGGAGTTTTGCAAAAAAACATGCTCTTAAAACCATCATTTTATTGTGCATAAAATAATATGCATAGAACATCCAAAACTCAAGAAAATGTTAGAATATTCAAATCAGTTAGTCACTTTCAGAATCTGATCTACCAGTTTTATAGTTTACAAACATAAAAACATTGTATGTGTAAACACAGTCATTCTACATTCTCCATGGTCAGCCACAAACAGCACAAGGAGTATAAATCTTTAAACTGCAAAAGCAATCTCTCAATATCAACAGATGTGAGAGGAACATATTTGGTTTCAATAAAAACTCCAGGTTTTATGACTGAAGAGACTCAGGAATTAAATCTAGGGAGTTGATATGAGATTCACTCAGGGAGTTGATATGAGATTGTGTGTTAGCTGGAATAAAAGGATAAACTTTAAAATATAAGAGTTTTATTTTATTGAAAACATATTCAAAGAATATGTTTTCAATAAAATAATCGAAACTGATGTTCGAACCCTTGATGGATCTTGTTTCATATACCCCATCAATGGGTAAAGCTTCAAATGGTCCACAATGTTCCAGAACATTCCACAACATTTGAGAGTATTCTGGGATGTTCCACAATGATCTGGGATGTTCCGGAATGTTCCCAAACATTCCAGAACATTCTAGAATGTTGTGGAATGCTCTCGAATACTCTCAAATGTTCTGGACTGTTCTAGAAATTTCTAGAGGGCAAAATTTCCAGCCCTTATATCTTCAACAGCACGCTCTTCAGGTAAAAACGGGAACCTTCTTCATGGATGGGGGATAGAGGACTACCACACCATATAACTCTCTTGATTGTACCGGTACTCGTTTTTGAGTTTTAGCGGCATGCACATTGTACACTTACCTTTATAATATATATTGATTTTTCTTAGGAAATATTTCAATTTCTCTAAAGTAAATCCATTAATGGGTTTTAGTGTATTTAAAAATCTCCTATTGCTTCATAGTAGACAGATTATTTTCCTCAAGCTTAGAAAGTGAAATACACAAGAACTTGTAGAGTTCTTTTAACACAGCTTCTTGTTTCAATAGACTCTTGAGTTTCATTGCAGATACTGAAAATTTTTGTCCAATTTATCAATGAATTGAGAAATTTAGGCATAAAAACAAACCACTCGATTCCATGTGCCCCACCTGGTTAATACATGGTGTTTTGGGAGTGATAAGCCAGTCAGCTCTTTATGTGTATTTGCATGACATTTAATCATAATCTTTTTCATTTCCAAAATAAAATCATTGGCCCAAGAAAATTCTGTCCTAATTGCTTTACATATCTTGTTAAGGCAATGGACAAAACAAGTGACATATCTCAGATTCAAATATGTTAACTTTATATTTGATCATGCACTTAGCATGTATGGTGCCTGGTCTGTTACCATATAATTAACCAAATCTTTTCATATGGAATGGCAGAGTTCCACAGTTTGGCACATGCACCATTGAAGGTCTGCATAACAGTTGTGGAACTGATCTTTTTTAATATGTAAACTGTTAACTATATGGATTGTACTGGCTACCATGTTAACTGACCAATGAGAAAATTCAGCATGAACAGTACCTTTTTAGCACATACATTTTTTCATCCAAAAAGGTTGTTTCCTACTATTTCCTGTATTATTATTTTTTTTTATGTTGCTTCATACACAAGTTGCATATAGCTTTTCCTTAGCAAGTTTTGGTCAAGGATTGAGTGCTAGTATACCTTTCTAGAAAGTTTTTGAATGCTGGATAATTTATCTTATTAAGAGAAATTCCTGACCATATTAAAGCTGTAGCAATTCATGTGAAAATTCATTCTTCTTGCTTGTATTGTCCTTTGCAGAATTTAATGATACCAAAATAAAACTTTGTTCCTTCTATGTTTTTTTCCTTTCTCCATTGGAAATATTTTTTGCATATTTAATATACTGCTTAACATATGAACAAAGATGCTTATCATCTGAATTTATGGTAACATCACACGATTTATATCTAAGAGTAATATTTGTCGGCTGTAATTTCTCTGTCTTTAAAATTATTTACTAACTCGTTCAGTTTTGATTTTGATGCCATTGTCATTTTTTCAACTGTAAAGCCATCAGGTCACCAACAGTCACAATATCTATTCCTTACCTTCGTAAACATTGGAGTTTTTTGACATGTAGTGGTGTTCAATATCATAAAATTTGTAATCAATATAAATGATTTGATATTGTGCAATAATTGATGACAGGCAATTGATATTGTCAAAACATCAATTATTAATTGATAAAATTCTATATCAATAACTACAATAAATTACAGTACTTAAACAGCTTTATTTCAACTTTACTGTATTATACTGTTTCTAAGACTTGAAAATCCAAATTTTATTAATTCAAGATTTAAAAAAAAAAAAAAAAAAAAACTAGGAAAAACCCTGACTAATATTCAGGCCAATATGGTACCGATATCTAAAAAATATAAATATTGTAATGTATATGATAAAATGACACAAAACTTTGTTGGAAAGTAGATCTGGCAAACAGAGACTGCCTATATGCCATTTTTAAAATCACTGTTAGTCAACTGATGTCTCTCCACCTCAAATTAGCAGTGACTTGCCCGTGTACATCAAACTTTGAAGTGAAATATCATGACTTCCAGTTTGCATCAGAAGTTCATATATACAGTAATACCTCGACTTACACTACCCCGACTTACGTGAACCCGGAGTTACGCGATTTTCAAATCTTCATCTTTTGTTTGAGCGCCACACAACTCTTGATTACTCATTCCCCCCACACTATTATTCAGTTTACATGTTCGGATGTGTCGCGCAGAATCGACACATAGCTACAATTTATTTTGTGTTATTTATTTCTGTGTTTGTTATATCTACGGAGACTCGAGAGACTCTGTGTGGTGATTTCTTGTAACCGTAAACGAATCAAAAGACGAGATAAGATTAACGAGAACATTTATTAGCTTACATACCTCCAACTTGGATTTTACACAAATTGCGAAATTATACCCCGACTTACGCGAATTCGACTTACGCGGTTATCTCTCAGTCCCACCTATCGCGTAAGTTTGGGGTATTACTGTATAGTTATTCGGGGCCTCCTGCCCCTAAGGTTTCCATATCTGATCTCGTCTTTCATCTATCTAACTCCGTTCTCAAAATTAAGGAAAGACAGATATACGGATGAATGGACACACAGACGACACTGAGAATTTATAGGTCTACAATTTTTCAAAAATTGCAGCCCAATTATAAATGAAATTTGTTGGCAATTTCAATTTCAAAGTTTGTTAACATTAGGCCATTAAATTAATTAACTTTTTAAGAAGGTATTTAAATAATCAAATTATCAAAAATAAATTATTGATTAAAAATTTAATAAATTTTTATTAATAACCGATTTATAAATAAAAATAAAAAAAATAACAAAATATTCTATTTAAGTGTAAAAAATGGGAAAGTATCAAAAAATGTTCAGAAAGTGATAAAAGAAAATAAAGGATTTTTGACAGTTTTTAAAGATGGTCTTGGTCAATTTAGACCAAAAAAAACTGTTTAATTGATTCATAATTAGAAGTTAAATACAGCAGACAGCCTGCATAATCTGCATCTTCTTTCAAACTGACCTTTAAGCACAGACAACCCATTCAAAGGAAATTACAGTATTGTGTTTAAAATTAAATAGGTAATTTTCTTCTATTCATATATTTAAAAATAACAATTATTAATTTGATTTTTCTTTATTATTTTATTTAATTTGTTAGAGTTTTTAAATTGAAATAAGTTTCTAGAAATATATAATTTCAAATAAAAGTTAAAAAGTCAATTGTTGATTTCTGTTTTATGATTTCAAAGTAAAATTCTAAATATGTGAATTTATAATATTAACATTCATAAATATATCTGTTAAAATGTTTAAAAATTATATTACAGAAATACATTAAAAATCACATCTCACTTCTGAGCAGGAGAAAAATCAAATTATTTTCAGATCTGCCAATTCAAATAAACCAGCAATGAGTTGCTCAACTCTTCTGGCAACATTTAAAATTTTTGCACCATCTGCTATTGTAATTTATTTTTAAAAACTTTTTATAGTTTTAACTATTATAAAATGGCAAAAACCGTAATTTTGAGGATAGGGATGGGTTTTATAAAAAATTATAAATGCTAATAATGAGTAAAATCATCATTAAGTCCAACCCTACTGGAGATACACACGACCCCCATTATCTCCCCAACTCCTTGACCTTTAACCACTAAAATTTAATAGCAGCAATCCCTCTAATAAACAAACCTCCCTGCAAAATTTCAGAAATTTTTGACAAAAAGCATAGGAATTATTAAGCTTTAAACAGGACAAACAAAATTGTCCCCCCACACACACACACACACAAAAACATCCACACATGCAGAAATTATGCCTGAATTTTTTTGCATTTCTCAACATTTCAAGATATCCAAGTCCAAAAATGTAAAATCTCATGGGGTCATTTTTGCCGGATCACCATACCTTCCTTCTCTTATAACAGCTGGGAAAGTAAAAATTATGTTTCATAGAAGAATATCAATTTCTAAACAGATATTTTTTCTTAAGCAATTGATTAGAATTGCTAGAATAAGATATACATTTTATAAAGATAGTTACAGTAAAGGATTTCAAAATATGACTTGAAGCATTTAAAATTTAAATTAATTGATGCTATGAATGAATAAATGATTATTATGAATAAAATTCTAATGATTAAGCAAATGCAGCATATTTTTTTCTATACAAAAATTTACTGTAATAATTACATTATTAACTGATATAATCTAAAATATAGAACCACTTATAAATCATTATGTTTAGCATTATTCAAAGAACATACAAATTTTATTTTAAGTCAATATTTTAGATGAATTTATTATATTTAAATGAAGAAATGCCACTTTGAAAAAAAAGATCCAAAGTCTTTTTTCCTCCTTTGGAGACAGACTTCTCATTTCTTCACCATTCTAAACACTAACTCTTTATTAGAAATAAGATAACTACCATAAAAATGTTGATTTTCAAAATTAAATCTATTTTATTGAAAAATTAGCATTTCCTTTTTCTTTGCTTTTGCTCATTTACATTAAGAATAAAATCTCAAAAAACAGAAAAATGTCTGATAAATTTATTGAAAATAATTATAAAAATATAATTGTTTGTCACTGTTAGTGATAAACAATGTCACAAAGACAGTCAATGACATTAAAAGAATAAGAAAAAAAATTAACTGATAAACTTATTAAATCTGCAAATTAAAATGAATAATCTGAAATGTGTTTGTAAAAGAATGGAATGCAGAAACAAAAATAATGTTCATCTCACTGAATTTCCGAATGATTAAAAAAACACTTGGCAAATGATTCTACCACTTAGAAGCATTTTTCATTTTAATCCTTTTTTTAACCAAAAATTATATATATTTTTAAATATCTTTATTGGCATTTTCTGAGAGTTCACCAAGCAATTTTTCTATCATTTCTTTTTATAAAAATTAAACTGAAAATAATAAAAATG
The DNA here is from genome assembly GCF_000671375.1 of Centruroides sculpturatus. NCBI lineage: Eukaryota > Metazoa > Arthropoda > Arachnida > Scorpiones > Buthidae > Centruroides > Centruroides sculpturatus. The sequence goes on from NW_019384879.1 coordinate 382,347, forward strand.
ATAAACTTCAAAAGTATCTTATGAAATTTTTTTAAGAAAATAAGATTGTTTTTCCAGACATTTACCACAGAAAATATTTACATTTTATTTTTAACAAAAATGACCAAAAGAAAAAACTCTTAGGATATATTTTTCCAAGATAGCATAGAATACTTGTTTCTTCATCACTCTTAGTGGAATATAATGGAAATTAATAGCTGAAATAAATCAGAATATTCATATAAATAACAAACTAATCATCAAATAGAATAATTTATCATTTCTTTATTTTACATAAAAATTTATATATATATATATATATTATGTATAGTTTATAGAATAATTAAAAGAAAACACACAAATAAATGATAAACATATACCATATTTTACGGACTATAAGATGCTACGAACTATAAGATGCATCTTAATTTTTACGCAATTTTTTTAAAAAAATAACATTTTTACCATTTTTACCACCTAAATTCAATCCTTTTATATGGATTGAAGCAAACGCTGATCCACCAATCAACGCTTAGTAGCGCTATCGGACATCCGCTGATCATGTGATGGTCGCACAATGATCGCTGGCCAATCCACGGTTGTGGATTCAGAATCACTGGTCGTCTCATGATCCGTGTTTCTATGGCAACAACCGTTGCTCGTTTGAAAAGAGAAAAAGCACAGAAATTGTATGTCCAGACGATTCTATCCCGACATCCCGCAACTCATGTTTGTCACATCAGTATACTGCTGCTGCCAGTTGAATTCAATGTTGCCAGATAGAGATAGGTTTCCCGCGGCATCAAATATATGGCCATTTTTAAGACGTAGGAATTTTAAATCAAACACTGGACATTTTTATATTAATTTTGAGTAAAAGACGCACCTGAATTTTGGAAGCAATTTTTCAAAGAAAAAGGTGTGTTTTATAGTCCGTAAAATACAGTAATTAATAACTCACAATAAAAGAGAAATGGATACCAAAAAATTAATTTTTACATCATAAAAATCCCAATATAATAGTAAAAACTATCTTCAGTACAACAAAATCAAAGGATCTTTTAGCAAATACAAAAAACTGCTTACAAATCAATTCAGAATGCATTGAATGCATAGAAAATATAGACTGAAACTCTATAGACCCTCTCTGAGACCCTTTAGGATGTGACAAGTGACAGCAACAGAAAATACAAATTATTTCTGTGGTCTGGCATTTTTAGTAGCATTTTATAATAAATATTTATGCTTCAAGTGAATGGCAGAAAGAAATGCATAGTTTTTAAAATGCAAAGTGAATTATTATAAGTAATAACATAGTTATAATAAGCAGTTAGTTGATTACTAAATTATTATTGTCATTAAAAAAAACATTTAGAAAATGAGATTAAAATTACACAAATTACTATAAAATCTACACTGATTCAAAATTTTGAAATTAATTAAAAATGCAACATATAAGATGCTAAATATAATATGCAGTAATTTTAAACAATCCTTGATCTTTATAAAATGTTATATAGAAAGTTTCTAGAATGTTAAATAATAGTCCTAGTTTAAATGAGAAATTATAAATAAATATCAAATATAATTCAGGGACAATCCATTAATTACATATACAGTTTAACTGGGGAGAAGGGGATCAAAAAAAGTATATCATTGTACAAGATAGAGAGGAAGAAAATGAAAGCATTAGCTATGTGGACTTTTTTAATAGTATTAATGGAATATGAATTTGTTCTTATAACCTACTTACTAGTCATGTAAATAAACTATCAGTTTAAAAAGTTCTGCAAGAATTTTCTAAACCATTTATTCTTTCAATCACTATATCAGTGTATTTCTATTAATAGGACTTACGTCCTATTAATAAGTCCTATTAATAGAAATACACTGCTATAGTGATTGAAAGAATAATTTTGATTAAATTAAGGACATAGATGCATATTAATTTCTAAACCATTTCTCCATCAGAGAGAAATGATTTCTCTCTGTTATATATAACAGCTGGAAAAGTAAAAAAGGTTTGCAAAAAGTATATCATTGTACACAAGAGAGGAGGAGGTCAAAAACTCTATAGCCTATGTAATTAATGAACAATCCCACAAATTTATTGGTTTATATGTATCAAATTTATCATTTTTCTTCTAACAAGCTTATATTTGGTTACCAGGAAATAGTTCTGACATAATGTTAATAATTTTAAAAAATATGATTTCACATTATAAATTAATTGCATAAGATTAAAAAACCTGTGTATTTATCTTGCAATATAACTTTGCATAATTGATATTAAAAGAAAATTAACAAAATAATAACAACTTCTAATAATAATGATGATGATAATCATACCTGTAATTCTTTAATTGAATAAATATTAACATAAAATGAAATCTTGACCTTCAATTAAACTCTTCATGCATATTAATAATTTCTAAATTAAAGTATAGAATTCCCCATAAGATATTATGAAATGATAAACAAATAACTGAATACAAAAACAATATGTAGGAAATATTCAAACATAATGCTGAGTAAGAAAAATCTAAACTCGCTTACTCTCTAGTGGAAGAAAAATAATAATTTTATTGTGTATTTTATTCAATAGTATATTAAAATATTGTCATTAATTTGTGCAGATATGAATTTCTTTCCAAGTTTTATTTTTATCATAAAATTTTTGTAATTGTCAAAAGTAAAAGAGTTACTAGAATTCCTATAAGGCAAATCAAAGAAAATTTTGCAATCTCTGAAAGAAATTGACTTCTCTAAATGTTTCTTGAACTGGAGAAATCAGTGGAGAAGTGTATTAAAGCTCATGATAATTATTTTTAAATTATTAAATACATTCCTTTATATTCTAAAATGTTTCGATTTTTTTGACCCATTCTTAGAACTTTTTTAACATGTCTCATACATGAATTTGAAACGAACTAAATTTTCATATTTGAAAATTTTCTATACATGATTATATTTTTAAATCTTTATTATAATTATAAATAATATATTAAAACCTTTATTCTATAATTTAAAAAATATATATACAATTAGTTATAACATATATTTAGAATAGCACATTAGTATTAATTACATATACTGAGGCAAACAAAAGAAAATAGCAATAGGCCCTTAATTTAGGCTATGATGGTTTAACATATGTCAATTTGAATAGCCATTAAGTTTTTTTTTTTTTTTTTCATTTTGGCACTTTCTGAACTATGCACTAATAAGGTTTTTCCCCATGCCCACCTGGGTTTGGCCAAGCCCACAATGGGAATGATCAGGTTGAGTTTGTTCGTTTTGTTAAGTTATGGCAATGCAACACTTGGGAGATCTGACTAGAGGGATGCCTTCCGAGAGGTTTTTTTAAGGGTAGCTGGCCCCTATTCAGGTGTTACAGATGTGGAGAAAACCTGGAAAACTCCACCTGGTCAGCCTGCCCTGACGAGACATGAACCCACGACAAAACTCCCAGTGTTCAGGAATGGAACCACTTTGCCACTGGTGAGCCACCAGGTGGTGAAGGACAGGACAAAACATTGCTAGACAAACCTTCATAAAAAATTTTTGGGGTTGCCTGTCCAGATTCAATCCTGAGTACTCAGAAGACTAATAACTTCCACAGCAATCTGGCCATCAATATTTATTGAATTTAAAATTTTTAATAATGTTATTTGTTTTCTCCAAACTTCCTGGAAGATTTATACACTACTGAGCATATATTTATGATAAACTTTTAGGTATATTTTTATATAACTTATTCTCTACACAATATATTGTTGTTTGTGTGGTAGTGATTTTATACTCTAAATCTGTTTTAAAATTTAGTTTATAAATTTTAATATTGTAAGTTTTTATTCTCTGATATATTATAGTAGTTCTTAATTCAATACTACACAAATTAAGACAGCATAAGCACAATTATTCCAGATAACCTGTACTATCTGAAATAATTTTTAAGTGCCCAGTAGCTTCAATAACTGCATTATGCCAGGTTGTGCAAATTGGGCAAGGATACAAACGAGCATGAAGTGTGCAAGTATAAAGTTTTTCTTCATAAACCTGATTATTAAAGTCAAACAAACTGCCGAATTTGTAGGGCTATGCTACTATGTGTTATGTATCATTTTTCTATGTTTCTGTTATTCTAGCATGAAAGCAGTTCCGTTAATTTTGTTTCGGGTCTGATTTTTTGTATATTAATTCGTGTTGCATTCCATTCGTTTTCTGGTATCACCTTTTTCTCTGCTGCACCAATCTGAACCTGCTGACTGGTTCAAGGAGTGATTACATACTAAAACAACATTCCCGGATAGCGGGAAGTATAAATTCAAATACTTCACATGTTCGTGATCTTTTTGCCTGGCTCCCGAGTTTACGACTGGACATTAGAATGAGAGAGTGGAGTGCGAAGGACTTTGGAGACAGCAGTGGAACAAAGGAAATACAGTCTCTACCGACGATAAGTAATCCGAATCCATCTCGAAGAAGAGAAGATATACGAATATAGAATGTGTTGATTATGTCCGAAAATTGCTTAAGGACTTGAGTAAGAACATTATTTTGTAGTTATAGACTTTACAACAACGTGGGAGATCAAGTTTTGATCCATGTACTTCCGTGCATTGAATAGGGCATTAATATATGAAATTAACTAAGAAGAAACATGAGAGTACTTTATGTTTCATCTTGTACGTAATTGTAATTGTTGAGATGCAAATTCACCCTATTATTCAGATCGGAATCTTTCTCTTTGTTATGGAATCGTATCAATTGCTTGTGATAGGACATATATATATATATATATGTATATAGTAAAGATACCACCTGTAGTATAGTGCCGCATGTAGATGTTAATAAACCTGGCTTTGTTTCTTATTTGTCTGAAAATTGTGAAGTCCTCAACACATTACCCTTCCACACTGACTCAGGATATCCTGGTATGCCTGAGATACCACAAATTATTGGGCTATAAGCTTGATGTTTCTATTAAAGCAACCGAGGTAGACAAATCAAGAATACTAGATGGCAAAAGTAATACTGTAATGCATCATGAAAAAAAACTAGAAATCTTCCAGGCTACAGGTGAAAAAACACATAACATCCGTCTTCTCTTAAATGCATTAAAGACAATTCCACCCACATCAATTGAATTGAAAAGGGCATTCTCGATAGCAGAACTTTTCTTTAGTAAAATAAGAATCAAACTAAGTGATCGGAGTATTGACCATCTTTGCTTTTTAAAATCTTATTATACAAATTTGCAATAATATTTTGTGTTGTGTTTTATTTAAATAATAAAAATTACCTTCTAACTTAGAAGTTTGATCTAAGTTCATTTTTTTTCTTTAAATTTTCAACTCAATTCACAGGCATTTTTGTTGTAAGCAGTTTCCAACAAACTTTAATAAACTTTTTCTATTTGTGAAAATTTCTACATAACTCAAAAGTAATTTTTTATACATATTTTACACAGCATTATTATTATTATTTTGGAGATTGCAAGATGTACTGAGCAGAGCTGCAGAGTTGGTAAAAAAACACTTGACTCTGACTCCTGATAATTTTAGTAGGCCAACTCTGACTCCTGCAAAATTAAATACCAAGTCATTTTATGAGGGACAGAAGTGCTCATAAGGGGTACCCTACTCTGAACTCTGAAAGGAGTCTGTGGTATTTACCCAAATATTTTTATAGTTAGTATTTTTAATATTTAACTTACATTAATATTTATTTGTATAAAAAAATTAATTTTTAACAAATATTTAATAAGAGAAAAAAGGGGCGAAAAAATTCTACATCTACATATATTCGACAGCATTTTCACTTCAATTTCATCCTTCCAGAAGAGTTAGACCAATTAAAAAGTGTGCAATGTAGCTAGCTACTTCAGCCCTTGTTCAGAAAAGAAAAATACAGTGGAACCTCGATTATCCGGACCTCTATTATCTGGATTTTCGATTATCCGGATTGTTCAAAACAAACAAAAATTTTACGAATTTGCTGATTTGCACTTGGCAAATTATGACACTGTTTATGTACGTGATGGAATGCATAACATTTTTTGTTTCANCATAAAGAACTCCAATATAAACAAGGGCCTACTGTATGTCATTTTAATTATATGATTAATGCTGTATATTGCTAATAATTAATTCTATTCAATAATTACTAGATATATAATAGAATATAATACTTATTTTAAATTAATTTCTACAAAATAATTTTTAAATAAAAAATATTTACCTTTTCTTTCTTGAAATTTTTTTCATTTAGCATATTCATACATTTTCAAGATGGAGATTTAAATAATTGTCTTTGATAATTCCATATATAATAAATACTTTACATGATTAATTAACGTAAAACGATGACAGTCTTGTAATAAATATTCTTTTAAATTCTGAAAAATATAATTTCTAAAATTATTATTAAAATTAACTTTCTTTCGGGTATTATTAACTAATAAATAATGCTTTATAATATTAGTTAAATAAATATTAAAATTAATTTATAAATTGAACAAAGTAAAAGTTTCATAAATGAATTTTAAAAATACCATTTTTTACATGTGTATAAAAATTATTTTTTGTTTTTGTATTAATGTCTTCGTAATAATTTAGCCAGATTCTGATCTGGATTAACAAAAATCCAGATAAACCAAGATTAGTAGAGTACTGAAATTAAAGTCTAAAATTTCATACTGAAATACATGTATAAACATCCAAAAGCCTGACGTATTAATAATAAACCAAATGACAGCCTTAATTAATTGAGCTATTTTATACTACAAATAATACAATAGCTGTCGTTTGGTTTATTTTTTCATACTGAAAATACTTTTTAATGCTTGAAAATAAACTTGCATGCTTTACTGACTTAGAAACAATAGGAACATAAAAATCATTCGGTACGTACAAACAGTACGTATCTTTGTCTTTGAGAATGTAAGATTGCTAAGATAGGTAATATTAAGGTTGTAAATAATGTTTCAATGATTTCACAAGCATTGCAAATAATAATAATTCTTCCAAAAAATTTAAGAAAAGACTATTCAATTCAATCTAGATGTTATAGAAATCCAGATGAATAGGGTTTAATTGTATACATAAACACACGCTATACATAGTATATACACAAATTGTTCTAAGCATTATATGTAAAAGAATCCACATTTTAATAAAAATTCTTCAACATGATATCCAAGATAAACAAAAGATGTAAGAGTAAATAATTACTAATAAAAATAATTTTGGAATAAATCATGAAATAGAATTAAAATGTATTTTAACTAAACTTACAGAATCTAAATATCAGTAGATTCAATTTAATTATTTCTAAATTTGAGATTTTCTTATAGTTTAAATGATATGCTACAAATTTAGAAATTTTGTTATATAAGAAATGAATGTAAGCTAAAATAATTAAAACATTATCACGTTTGTAAAAAGTTCTACATATTTTAAAATAGTTTTTTACTAAGTTTTATTAATATTATTATGAATATTCATTTAAGAAAAGTTTATTTTCATGCTAGATTGCATAAAAATAAACTTTTCTAAAAGAAAAAATTTATTTATTACTAAAATAAAATTTGAATAATCTAAAAATTTAATTTTTCTATTTGAATAAGTCTCATCTTATGAAATTGTGCAAAAAATATTCTACTAAAACAGTGTAATAATCCATTAAACAGAATTCAAAATTATTTTGGAGTCTAACTCATGATTTATCAGAAAAATTGGAAAAGAAAATAATTTATTATTTCCAAAATATTTCTTTCATGTTACCTGCAATGACTACAGGTATACCTCGCCTTACGTCGGTAATTGATTCCAGGAAAGCGACGTAAGTCGAATTTACTTGTCTCCGAATCTACTTGTCACTTTTGGCTAAACCATAAATTACCATTTCCGGTTCTGTATTTTATTTATTAATGCATTTTTAATAATATATGGTTAATAAGGATCTATTTTAAGCTTACAAACAAATAAATTTTAGTTTTTAATATAGTACAGAAAAAAGTAATCTAAATTTATAAATGCATGTACTGTAAATACAGTACAGTACATACTTGTAAATGTATATATTTTAATATGATTTTATGTGCTTTAAATGCTTTTCTAGTGATATTACAACTTCAATATTTGTGGCGGACAGACAAAGTCTAATAAAATGCCTTGAACTTGATTTTTATTTTTCCATATACTTTTTTGACAAACGATGTATAATCGGGAACGACGTAACTCGAAACGACATAAGTCGAGGTATACCTGTACTTATTCTTCATTATATCATTTATTCTACTTTAAACCTGGTATTATCATCATTATAAATATTATTTTTGTAATTAGAAGAGCTATTTAATTTTCTATTAGCAAAAATTCTACAAGCTAAATTATATTAGAACTATAATTAAGCTGATTACTAAACTGATTATCTGTCATACAGAAGTGTGTCTAATAAAAAATTAGGCTTAGGTTATTTGAATACATTTTTAGTAGATTCATTCTTATCTTGCTTTTCAACAGTATCACTATTTGATCTAGTGTTGCCACCTTTTCAAAACTGCTGACCTGGATAGCAGGTGAGGTTTGTTTGAACAGAAGTTCCTGACGCATGCGCAATGTCATTTTGCAATGCAAAGAATAACGTGCAGTGCATGCCAGTTCTAAATCAGTTATAGTTAGGGACTAGGGAGACTTAGGTTACTTACATTACTCCTACCCAAATTAAGAAGAAAAAAAAAAACTACACATGACTTAGTTCTATTGGATATTGGAGACGTGTACGAATACAAATTGTACAAGCAAAAAATAAATAAAACAAAAAAAGGTCAACAGGTCGCGCACGATATTCCAGGACAAAATTAATAGTTCACCCAGACAGTGAGTTGATTCTCGGACTGTCTGGGTGAAAACCAGACGGGTGGTAACACTAATTTGATCATTCTTGTTCTTTTATCTGAAACAATGAGGCAATAAGCATTTCATTGCATTAATCATCGTATTCACATATGCCGTTTTCTTTCTTCTTCATTGAAACATTCTTGCAAAAATATTAAAAAATTATAATCCAAAATCCAATGTTTACCTAAAAAGTAATGATATAAAAAATGAAAATTTGCAATGGTTACAAGAAAATATTTAATTACTGAGACTGCCAATGTTACAATTATATCAGTGGCACAACCAGGATTTTGAGACCCAAGGCAGATCCAGATGTTACTAAGGCATGTGTCCCCTCAAAATTACCTTAATTACCTAACTTTTTACATCATTATTTTTTCATTAGCTTTTTAAAATTGTTAAACATAAGATAGTAAATGAGTAACTGATAATTTTGAATTGATAGATTGATTATAAATTATACAAAATTACAATATGATTTCTACTTGGTATGATTCCAAAAGGAGGAATAAAAAAATATAAAATCGTATATTTCTTATTTTCACTAGAAATTATCAAAATTACAGTTATTTTGAATTCATATGCAATTATTTTTAGACTGTGCTCCTCACTTTTCAAAATGTGTTTCCAAGGAATATAAATTTAAGTTTTTCTGCTTTTTTCCACATGTACAAGATTACTTTCTGCCACTAAAGTCATGCGATATGTATTGTTATATTTATTTTTATTGTAAAGTAACAAAGCTGATTTCTTTGATATCAAGGGGTAATGCAGCACTAGAAGCATCCCCTGGCTGCATCCCAGAATTATAGTACATGTAAATATAGTCAAATTATATAACAGATAAATTAGATACTTTTGCTTCAATATATTTTTTTATAGTTCAAAATGTTTGGTTACCAAAAATTTTAAATTATTGCCAATTTATTAACTGTAGTTTCGATTAATGCAATCTCATTCTCTAAGAATAACTTTTAATTCAGAAATGATAAAAATCAGTTTTTTTAGAATCTATATTAAATTAATTTCAATAATGTATAAGAAATTTTTCTCAAAGATAAAAAAAGTCAATTGTCTAATTACGGATTCAAAAGGCTAATAGTTAGGTACATTCCGCAATTTTATTAATTTAATATTTCTTTACTTCGTGATTATTACTCTGGTAAAAGTGCCACTCTCATCTGTCAACTCCCTAGTAGATTCCATGAATTCTGTATAACAAAACACATTTATGAAAATGCCATGCTGACAGCCAATGATTTATTTATTAGTGGAATTTCTAGATAATTTAATTAAAAGTTTTCTAAATTTAATAAATATTACAGCTAATGAAAAGAATGGAAAAAAATGATTAAAATTGTTTATTACATTTTTGAGCAAACATAAATAATGCTTAAAGTTAAAATTTAGTTAACATCTAACTGGATTTCATTTCTTATACTAAAAACACACAAAATATTCAAAACATCATTTTTGACTTTAATGCAATTAAATTATCAATAGGAAAAAAAAACACAGATACAGCCATGTTTTCCGCATAGGTTACTTTGTACTTTCAAAGATTTGTTTTATCATCAGATAAAATTAGTTTTTGATATGCAAACGACAGAAATAAAAGTGTTATAATGGCCATTAGAAAATGTTTTTATCTATTATTGGTAAAGAGTGGCTAAGGAGTAATGAAAAATCCAGAGAAAGATAATTGAAAAAATAAATAAGTTTAAATTTCTATGATTTCTATTATTGGTTTCTAATGGAATAACCAAATAAATATAAACCAATATAAATTTTTATTTTTTCTATTGGTATATGTAAAAACACCCTTATGAAACTGGTAAGTCTTTTACATATATTAGCACATGTAAAAAATTTTCCAGTTGAGATAATCTGATATGATAATTATTGACAATCAGAATATTCATAAGATGACAACATTGAAAGTAAAATGTTTTTATAACATGTTTCTGCATAATCAATGAAAAATATATTTATTATATTACTTTTATTTACAGTTTCTGGCAATGTTTCAATTTAGTTCAAGGTTTCAAGCAGAGATTATAAAATTTGAAATATAAAACCTGGACTTGTTTTAGACAGATACAATCTGACAATAAAGGATCAAATCATGGTGGATATGATTTGTGACAATCTACAATGATGCATTAAATAAAACATATTAACATAATATGTGTATATATGTATAAGTTATTATTATTAAACTAGATATGTTTCTCTGAATGTAATGTAAAAACAATGCAATAAATTTATAGAGATAATACAAAATATAGTCCAACAATAAGAAAAACTTTTATAACTATTATTACAATGAATTTTCCAATAAAAATAATATAAATATAATATGTTTAAATCCAAGTAAAAAATTTTAATCCCTTAACCAATGAATGAATAAAGGCTGACCATTTTATAGGTACTAAAATGTATAGAGTAAGTCAAGAAAAGGAAGTTTTATTATAAAAAAAATTCTTTTAACACAATTCCATAATAACAACATCTATAAATTGATAATTTAATAAATTTCTTTTAAAGTTCATACATTAGAAATATGTAATGTGTTATTTAATCAATAATATATATTTGATTTACTAATCTTGTATGAATGTTGCATAAACATATATAATTTACTACAAGTTAGCTATATTTATAATTCCAATTCTAAAACATAAAATAATAATTTAATATAATTCTAAATCATTATACATTAGCGATAATTATAAAATTTTTAAGAAAGTTCTGAAAAATAAATCAAAATATTAAGTTTCAAATATATTGTATATATAAACTTTTCTAGAATTATTAAACTTATAAATTTTTTACATTCTTTAAGCTTCAATACATCAAATTTACTATTTTAGATTGTCAGAATTTTTAATAAAATAATAGCAAACATTTCAATAATTTAATAATTATAATTATTTTATTTGATTTCAATGGTAAATTTAAATACTTCATATTTGTGAATTCATAAACTTGTTTTCATATTAAATAGGACTTGAAAATTATTTTTAAAATATTTAAAATCACATTAAAAATGCATATCGTAATTTAATTTTATAAACAGAATGGAATATAATTTGTGTATTTGTTCCTGTATCATTACTATTGTAATACAATATTTTGAATGGCATATTTTAATACAAAACCATTGCTTTTTAGAAAAATATACTTACGTTAACAGATGTTTTTGAGTGATTGCAAAAAGCACTCAAGAACATCATATACTGTAAAGTTATAAACCTTCACTCATCTTTTTTAACAAATCTGCTATCTGTTTGTATTATATTTGTTTACTTTTTTTACCTGTTTTGTTATAGTACAAAAGGCAGATAAGATAAAATACAAATTAAGCATAGATATTTGTTTACATATAAATATGCACAGATTTAAAATTTTAATCTCAATGATGCATGTACTGTACAATAGATATACGTACACAAACACACATAATACAGTCGACCCCCCTATAGCACTGTTGATTATTCCATTTTATATGAATTCCATGTTGTATGAGTCACTTAGATTTTACAAATACATGCGCTGGGCTGTGAACGGCTTATATATTTGTAAAATCTAAGTGACTCGTACAACATGGAATTCGTATAAAACGGAAAAATCAACAGTGTTATAGGGGGTTGACTGTAGTTGAAAGTGCTTAATAAAATAAATTACAGAAACATAGTTTTTTTTCAATTTTACGTGTATATAACAAAGCTATAGAATTAAGTTCACTATATTAATATAGAATTCATTAAAACATAATTGCTATAAAAATATATGCGTACATAATACTTATTAGGTGCAAACTTACTTAGTAATGTAAATGGTAGCAAGCACAAACGATAGCTTTGTCATAGTATTGCTAATAGGCTGTTTTAAATTATTTCATCAGTAATATGAAATAATTAATATATGTTTTCATAGTTACAGATATTAAATAACACATTTCAAAATTTAAACTTTGAAATTTATAATTTTAAATAATTTTAATTAATAAAAAACATGGATTATAACATCTGAAATTTTTATTCCTATTAAATTTATAAATATAAAAATATCAATCACAGATTGTTCTTTTCTAAATTAAAATTAAAATGAACTAATAAATATTGCATAAATAAAAAAAATCTTTGCATTTTTTTTCAATTGATTATATTTAATACCAGATCAACGCTGGATTATCATCTAGCATTCTGTAAATTTCTTTTTATCATGTTTCATATATTCTATTTACATTTATAAAACTTTATAAAGATTTATGTATCTTTCAGATCAAATCAGGATTTATAGTATGATCAATACATTCACAGCAGGAAGGCCATAAATATAACAAATATTCAAAAAGTTTTGTATAAAAACCTATTCCATAAAATAAAATAAACAAGCATAAAAACTTAATAATTCCATCTACACATTCTAAGATATAAAAAATTTAATTATACAGAAAAATACATTAATGAATTAATACATATCTACATTAATTATATTTTACTTGAATTAATACATTATTTAAATCTCCACTTATCATCTAAATATGTTAAATATAATTAAAAAATAAACCTGGTTATAAAAAATTTATTAAATCTGCATTCATATAATTGTTCAAGTGGTACATAATAATACATAGTAAGGCAATAAAATTAAATAAAGTACTGGTATAATAAGTATACAAAAGAGAAAAACAAGTTTATTTCCCACTAATTTCTTTTCCATGCGAGAAATAAATTTGTTCTACTTTACACACGTGAGGAGGATCCATTTGTTTTACTTCAAACATCTGAGGAGGATCCACTTGTTTTACTTCACACATGTGAGGAATATCCACTTGTTTTACTTCACACATGTGAGGAATATCCACTTGTTTTACTTCACACATGTGAGGAATATCCACTTGTTTTACTTCACATGTGGAGGAGGATCCACTTGTTTTACTTCACATGTGGAGGAGGATTCACTTGTTTTACTTCATACATGTGAGGAATATCCACTTGTTTTACTTCACACATGTGGAGGAGGATCCACTTGTTTTACTTCACACATGTGAGGAGGATCCTATTGTTTTACTTCACACATGTGGAGGAGGATCCTATTATTTTACTTCACACATGTGAGGAATATCCACTTGTTTTACTTCACACATGTGAGGAAGATCCACTTGTTTTACTTCACACATGGAAAAAACACACCGTTTTTCCATGTGGGAAATAAAACAAGTGAATCTTCCAATATAAAAAAAAAGTCCTGGCAGTACGTAAATGTATTTCTTTTAAACAGGACTGGGAAATATTCTAAATACATAATAATGAAACTATTTAAAGCTTGATTGCCGGTATCGAACTCGGATACACGCGTATAATTCGAAGAAATTTTTAAACATCGATTTTCCATACGTCTTTCATTAAATATCTGTTTAATACGAAAAGTTCATTTATTTAAACAATTTAATTCCGAATAAATTATATCCTCCCGTATTTATAACACATAACAATATAATTGCTAAGCATTTAATTAATTTGTATGTCAATTTGTGCATTTAACTATTTTCTAAGAAACAAATCTTTCTTATTGATTATTTTCTTGTTGGTAATTTGTTTAATTTAATATATAACAATATTTAGGATAAAATGAAAGAAATTCAAGTTCTCTTCTTACATCTGTTCGATGCATCGTCTTCCTCGCCCCGATTCGATCTTCTTTCCATCTTCCCTTTGCTTGTTTTTATCGGAGAATTTCAATAGACATCTATAAAAACAAGTATTTATCTCTTTTTTTTATAATTACTTAAACGTGTTTTAATATTACGCTGTTAAAAATATAAATTAAAAAAATAATATATTTTAATTTATGCTAATTATTATTTATATTAAAATTTTCCGATGTAATTTAGATAACTGTATATTGTGTATATTAATCGTCTCGTTATTTTTTAGTATTAAGAAAAAAAATAAAGAGAATGATTAAAAATGTATATACAAATAAAAATAAAACAATTTTAAAAATATTTTTTAAAAAAATGATGTCTATTACGAACGAAAATCGAACTCGAACCCTTTTTGTGAGATCATAAGCTTTTATTACGCTTATCGTGTTTCTGACATTTAATTACAATACAAAAATTTTAAATATATTAAAATAATAATGAAAGTTTTGTAATTTGTAAGCTTTCGTTGATATAATTTATTTAATAAAAACACACATAAAAACCTTTACTTGACCAGTAAAAATATATTTAATGAAAACAACTAACGTTTTCGACTGCCTTCCTCAGTCTTCCTCAGGTTTTAAATTCTGATATTCGAAAATCGTTGTGCTTACATATTTAAACATTTTGGAACATATACATCTTTGCGAATAAAATTCATTACGCGCATGCGTATTAATCATTACGTACGTGAACCCAAATATTCACAAATATTATTTTACATATACATGTAAACGATGTATAACACCTTACATAGAGTTGTGGGGGCATTCTGCTTCATACGCAAACCTCCAAGCTGCCGAAATATTAATAGCATCTTTATAGTTGATACAGCTATTACGTAATCCTGCTTTATAAATTTCCAAAGCTTCTAGCGTTCGTACGTGTTCTCTTCTGTGTGACATTTTAATGATTTGCGCGTTCTGCAAGTTAGCACTTATGCCAGGGGTCGAAGCATACGTAGATAGGGCAGTGGTGCATCTGTTGTGTTCAATGTCATATTTGTGTTCGCGCATACGTTTATCCAGAGAGCGTATGGTGGAGCCAATATATATAAGATCCCTTTGAAATCTATGGTCTCTTAACGGGACAGAATACACTCCCGGTGCATACCTTTCGTCTATGTTGTCTTTGCTATTGCGCAGAATGTTGTAAATAGTATTGCGCCTCTTATATGCTATTCTTTTGTTTATACGCTTCGCAATTTCTCTGTAAATCGGATCTAGGTGGCGGTTATATTCAACCACCGCTACACACTGCAAATTATTCGAGTTGTTCGTGCGTGAGCTATCGTTGTATACACGTGATGAGTAGGCCAACGCCAGGTTTTGAATTAATCTTTTCCCATACCCATGTTGTGTGGCTATGTTCTGGATGTGTTGTAACTCCGCTAATGTATCTTCAAAGTTTGAGTGGTGTGTGAAAGCTCTCTTGGTTAGGGCCCGGAATGCTGCGACCTTGTACGAAAATGGATCATCCGAACTGGCAGGGATAAATCGAGGTGTGTAGCATGGCTTGTAATGGACCCTAGTTGATATCATATTGCCTCCTAATTGTATGTTGATATCTAGGAAGGTAGCGTTTGAATTGCTTATTTGGTCTAGTTTAATGCAGAGGCCATACGGGTTATTATTCATTGCATCAATGAAGTTATTTATATCTGGTTTAGCCTTCCACATAATAAAGATATCATCAACGTACCTTTTATAAATAAGTATGTTGGAACTATACATAGGTATGATTTTTTGTTCCAGTTGTCTAACGACTAATTCACATAAATCCCCCGATATTGGGCTGCCCATCGGGACCCCGCGTTTCTGTAGATACGTTTTGTTGTTGAACCTAAAAAATGAGTTGTAGCATAACAAGTGGGCCAGTTCCAATATTTGTTTACGGTATGCTCCATGCGACTTTAGTAAGAGGTCCCTAATTGCGCAAAAGCATGGCTGGATTTTTATAGACGGGTATAAAGACACGAAATCAAGAACCGTGATGTAAGTACGATCATTAATGCTAAGCGGTCTTAAAGCCTCTAATAACTCTGCAGAGTTTCTTACTGACCATGGATAATTGTTTAAGCTATGAGCTATATGTTTATGAATAGCTGTGTCTAACATCCTAGTGGGCGATCTCGCTTTGTCAAGGATCGGTCTTAATGCAGGTTTATCCTTGTGCGTTTTGGCGAAGGCAAAGAGCCTGGGAGTGTCCGGGGACGGCACCACTGCCCTACTTATGCCCAACTCTCTAGCGAACGGTGTTTGAGTAAACTTTTTTACCCGCGCTTGTAGTTTGTTGACAAATCCATCCTCGATAGGTTCACACTCCGTATCATTGATGTAGTTTTGCATCATCGAAACGTACGTATTTCTCTTTAATAACACTAGAGCCTTTGCTTTTATCCGCCTTGAGAACCACTATGTTATTATCCGCTAACCATTTTTTGGATTTGTGAATCTGCTTCCAATTTCTTTCGTCCTGTATGCGGTTGTTGGCCTGTTGTATCTTGAATGCTGACTTCCATCTGTAGTATTCTTTGTGCACTTCGCTCATCCCCGTGATCAGATTTTCTAAATCTGGCATCACTTTTTCAGTTCGTATGTATGAATCACGAGGGGCAAACATAGGTCCCTGTGATAGTGAGCGAACTAGAAAATCCGGAGGTGATATGTTATCCCAGCATATCATGGATGGGAGTTGTATTGCCTCCTGTGGTTTTTGCTTGTTTAGTATCCAGTCAAATTTCTTTTGATAACGTAAGGATAGGCTTCTTTCGAGCTTACGTTGGAATGTAACAATTTTTCGATTGATCTCCTGTAGTGACCCCGGATCTTGGTTGTGTATTTGGGATATAATTTATTTATAAATAAAAATGGTTAAAATTTTTTAAAACTGTTTCCGCTTTGTGGGCAGCACTAAAAGGGCCTCTTTTAGCAAGCCCATTATAAATTCGGCCAGGCTCACAATGGAACGGCTGGGTGATGATGGGTGATCCGGACGACCACCCCCGAAAAATTCCTGGGGATTTTTCGACCCGTTCGGATTCGATCCCGGAGCGGCCATTCGAACGTCTGATTAAGATTTATGTATATTGAATCACTTAATTAACACAATCAATTGAATAATAATATTAATGTTGAGTGTTCATTTGGTGGCTAAATTTTACACGAATGATGTTTAAAACTATTTTTAAAAAGTATTTTTTTTTAATTTAATATTTATTTTTTCTACATTAGTAAAGTTTAAATATTAGTTGTTAGATAGACGCTACCACTTTAAGTAAATAAAATATAATTTATCAATTCCGAAATTTTTCCGTTTCGAGGAATTAGTTATTAGTATGGTCGATCATCACGGCCTTATAGTGGATCAATATCCAAGATAAGTTATATAAATTCTATCGGATTCGAACCCGTAGTAGATTAATGCTTTACCGGGCGGTCATCAGTCTGAAAAATCGGATTGAATTTATGAATTGAAACACAAATGGAATATACAATTATCTATAGTTTTACTCATTGAGAACAGTATGGATCGTAACGGAACAGCAATATGGATGGAGGATGACACGCCGAACTTCAACCAAATAATTCAAGAAAAGTCTTGAAAGTTTAGCCCGAATCCAAACTTAGATCATATTTCAAACGATCATTTCCGATGATGAGGTGTAAAATTTCCATTTGAATGCCAAGAGGCGAACTACTTCTTGAAGCAAACTATTTGCCATTCCCGCTTCCAATACGGAAGTCGGGAGGGAGGAAACTCGTTCTGAGTGATCGCCATCTTTTTGACATTCAGCTGGCCAAATCTTATTAAGTGTCATCTTACCGTTCCGGGGAACCCTCAATCTAATTCCAGGTAATCGAAAAAATCCCAGAAATTTTTCGGAGGATTGTCTGTCCCAGACATGCCGGGCCTCAATCCATCACTACCCGATCGTGTCATTAAATTAAGGGCCTGGCCGAATCCATAAGGGCTTCAAAATAGGCCGTCTTAGTGCCCACAGGGCGGAAAAAGTAAAAACAAAAACATTCTAACTTAAATTCCTTATAGCAGCTGTTGATATTACATGGCACGTCTATTGGATCAATGATTATGTAAATTTAAATATTTTATACAGTATACCCCCTATAACGCTTAGATACGTTCCACGTTATTCGAATTTCACGTTGTAGGAATCCTTAAATACATGAGCCAATCGCAACCCGACACGTGTGAAGTTTACGGACTACGGCTGTTTGAAAGGTTTTCTTCCATAAAATTAATCGATTCTAGACTAATTCGACTCAACATTTCCAAAACACGTATAATTTTTTGGGAATAATCCGTATAAACTATGCTATAAACAAAAAATTGTAGGATTACTTACCGAGTGTGCACCGTTCGACGTCGCCATTGCTTAAGCTTGTTTTCGTCGCGGAGCAGCGCACCAAACGGCGGCCGCGATTTCTGATAAGTTATTTTTCTGCGAAAAATTCGTTGAACTTTGGAGACATCATTAATATAAATAATTTTAATGGCCGTTGAATAAGAAATGTTTTTTTCACAAGAAATGTATAAAATTACAGTACTGTATTAGACTTACAGTACCTAATTTACATACTATAAAGACGATAGTAAACTCAATTTACCCGCCTAAACTCTCCGTAGCGTGGCGCTGGAAGGCGGAAAGTAGTTCGGCTGCTCGTCCACTATTAGTCCAGATTCGACCAATCCTGTCGCGACACGAGTCGGCGACAACGTTTTACGAGTGTCTTTTAGCGTCCTTATACGAATACTGTCACAATTTTTTCGCTACGTTATAGGAATCTCCGTTATAGGAACCCACGTTATACGGGAGATCGACTGTACTGTTTTATTATATATTAGATGATTCCTGAGAGTAATCATTCAGTTTCTGTAGTTATTAACTGTATAAAAGTAATGACAGATTACCTCGTTAAATGATTTCCCGATATAGTCTAAAAGGTGTACAGTAAAAATACATTTACAGGAGAAATTAATAACATATAGAAACTTATAATATTATTATTATACGAGATATAAATATGCAAACAATGTAAAATATAATAAACAATATAAATCTCAGTTGTATATTTAACTTATTTTATTTATCTTCATTTTCATGAAATTGGTCACACAAAAAAGTCTAATAATATTGCTCGTAACTATCGACAATAGACGGCAATTTTATCACTAGCAAAGTGAGTAAAGTACTGTACTTAATGACTGAAAACACCTTTGGTTTCTGCAGATGTTGAAACGAGTGTATATTTTTGTATCTGTGTAACGAAACTAGACATTTTAAATAATGTCTAACAGCTTATTAGCACACGTGGTAAAAGAAAATAGCTGAATACTTTCGCACTTTTGTATGGTGCAACAAAAAAAAAAAAAAAGACTAATTTCCCGTATCCATTTTGGGTTTGAAAGGCCACAATGTAAGTGGGCGAATGGTAAAGGAGGAGGCCCGACATTTCCTGAATAGACCCATGAAACCGCTACGTATCTGCCATGAAAGTTGTATGACGGTTTGAATCCAGGGTTCCCAGAGAGGTGGGCTTATGATTTAATAGTCTCCATTCTGATATCGAACACCTGATACTCAAGTATTTTGAAATTGAATTGACGTGAAACCATTGGCATTGCACGTTTCAAATATCGAAGACCGGATGGCCGTGCGGTTAAGGTGGTAGTGAGCCGCTCTGGAGGACCGGACGGATCGAAAATTTCCAGAATTCTTTGAGGATAATCCGTTGTATATGAGTCGGGGCTTGTCTCTCAGCATCCGACTAACTACCCTATTGCGGGCTTCTTAGTGCCCACAGGCAAAAAGTGTTTTAAAAAGATTGTTAAAGATTAATTAAAACCCTTTCCTGCCCGCGCTCGAGTGTGACTGTAATTAATTAATTAAAGTAAAAAAAGATAATCCAAATAAAAACAATTCCTTGCTTAATTTTCTTCAAAAAATGATAAATAAAATACCATTTAGTTGTATTTTTTTTCCCCTGTAATTCAATTTAAGTATATAATTTCTGCAGGTTTAAATACCCTAATCCATCTTCTTTGAGTAGGCTATCCATTTCCGCATGTTACAGGTTTTGTAGTTTGTTTATTACTAAAAAAAAGAGAGAGAGAGAGAGAGAGAGAGAGAGAATTCTTAAGTTTCTTTAATAGAAGATTGTAATCTTAACCATCGAAAGTCACGTAAGCTTTTATATTTTATAATGTACTGTACATTCTTCTTTCCAACAGGAAAAATTCTTTTATAAAATACTTACTCTGGCCATTGATATAATTTAAAAGCTAAGAAAATACTTTCAAAAAATGTAGACCTATTAACTTTTTATTCTGCTATTTATCAGTTTCTTCTTCTTTCTTTTAAACTTTATAAGTAATAAATAGACAAGGAAAGATATTTTTGTCTTAAATGTGAAAAAATAAGATATATTTTCATATACAGGGTGGCCTAAAAGTCAGTTAACCTTTTGAGCACCTATATAAATCAGACAGTCCATTAATTGTATGATATTAAAGTCAATTTTAACCCCCCCCTTCACTCTTTGTCTATTATGATGCACTTATGGGGGGGGAACTTTCTCCCTATTAATTACAATAATTTGTGAAGAATAAATTCGTATGCCCCTAATACTACTAAAAAAGTCTATTAGACGATGCCTCGCTCCACTCCCATCGTGTACAATGATGTATAGTACTTTTCTCAATCCCCTTCCTTCCCTTAAACTGTAATTAATTAGTGATAATTACATGGTAAACACGTAATTAACACTACAATACACACTATACTATACTACATTATACTAGGCAGCGGAATTTCAAATTTCGGGGTCCATACAATGGCTTTCCTGTGTACACTTCTGGCCTTCTGAATACCGATATTACCCAATATTTTGTAATTTAATTAATTTGTATGATTGTATACTTTGTTCTCTACCTTCCCCCCTCTACTTAGACCCCTTTTCAATTGTATAGTTTCCATCTACGGTAGATCTGTCACTGCTTGTAGGCCTACTATCCTGTACTATACTATAGATATAATACTATACATATACGTGGAATTTTCCCTAATCCCCGAGAAAAATTAGGGCCCATAACGGTACCTAACCCTATAAATTAATGTTATTTTTAGTAACAAACATGTCATTGTTTAAGACAGATTTTTTTACTAATAAAGAAGCATTCTACGTATTTCATTTTTTAAAATAAAAACAAGAGGGGGATCCATTAAGGGGCGAAAGGGGGCCCCACTCTTCCCACAATCCCATACAATATCTGCTTAAATGTCATGAAATTCGATACATTTTATACTGAAATACGAAAAAATATATCTTAAATGAAGCATTTTAATCGTTTTAAATTAGATTATATTTATTTTTTTATTACAAAAATTCCTTTCAGTTCTCAGAAAACTGCATCTGGTATTTAGATGCTTTCAAAATTTCCGAACGAGCAGATGTTCAGATGAAAATCTTAATGCATTCTGTAACAAAATGCCTAAATTATAATTTTCTTGATTGTAAATTATCAAAATTTAGATATAAATACATTATACGAATGAATTTTTATGTAATAAATTCAAAATTAAACGATAAAAACCTGTCTAAAACGGAAAAAAAATATATATATAATTCGATACGCGTGCTATTCTGGTTTACACAGGTTAAAAAAAAATGATATTTTTATGATTTGTTTGTAATCGGGCACGTCGGGAGCTTGTATGAGGCCCGGGATAGAGAGGGGCCTCCTTTTTTTATTAATAAAACGCTTAAAGATTTGATATTTTAGTAGAAATATCATTAATTTTATTGGGTAGGAATCATTACATTAGCTCGTAAGGGGAGGGAGGAGAAGATGGGAATTTTTCCCTAAGGTTTAGAGAAAAATCCTCATCTTCTCCTCCCTCGATGGCTCTATCTGAAACCATAGTTAATAGGGCCGTCGAAAAGGGGATTTTTCTCCAGACCTGGAGAAAGTTTAGGGCCCTACAATGATTACTATCCACTATTTTTATTAGAAAAAAGCATTTGACTAATCTTTATTAATAAAGAAACATTATACATATTCCATTTGTTTAAAAAAAGGGCAAAAGTGGCCCTCCAAAGGGCCACTTTTGCCCTTTGGAGCACAAACCCTCTACTCTCTAGGCCCCACACAAGCTCTCGGTTAATGGTTCTATACAGAATTTACTAAATACTATAATTTATTTTATACTTATCAAGTTATACACACTTAAACTATGCAGAGTAGTGTGAGTTCTGTTAAATTTATGTGTTATAGATAAAAAAAAAAGTAATGCAAAATCTCGATTAAGTGACATAAAATTGGGGATTTTATTTTATCTTTAGCAGGTGCAACAGAAACAATGTGTAAATCTGAAAAGTAATTTTCGTGATTCTTGGAATCTAAAAAAATTCTTATCAAAATGGGCGAGATCAGTGACACCACTTCCATATCAGTTATTGACCTTGAGATTCGCTATCCTACAAGGATAACTCGTATTTTAATTTCATTTTCTCTTTGTTTTATTTATTTATTAATGATTATTATTTAATATTTTTTTTTTAATAAGAAATCAAAAAGCTTTATTCTATACAAAANTTTGTTAATGTATTTATCTATATAGGGAGAAGGTGGTATTATGGAACCCCTCCATTTCAAACTGATAATAAAGGCGAACTGTAGCGGATTGTGGCTGAACTACACTAGGCAGACATCCATAGCAAGGGGAAAACCCATTTTACTTCAGTTAAACGGTTATCCATAGTGAATTAGCATATTTGTGTTTTCGAAATTCGAAAGTTTTGGATGGTAAGTGAATTTAATTATTTCTAAAATATAAATAGTGTAGTTGTAGGTTCACTGATGCATGTATTCCATTCCAGAAACTTAGGGCTACATATTAATCTGTGTGATGTTCACGTTTTTTAAAATTTGGTCTTGACAGACATAAGTTAATTCAAGATAGCGATGCGTGAAATACGAACCCCATTGATGCTTTTAATATGGAACCCGTCTAACTTTTGTAAAAGTATGTCGTAGATGAATGAAAAAATAGAAGGAAAATGAAAAAAGTAAAAATAGGTACCTAACACTATAGGAGCATTATATTTGTGATTTTTGTAAATGATTGGCTTCTTCTTTGTACATTTCTTTATTATTATTATTATTATTAAATCATTTTTGCAATAAAATACATTGGAGTAAATAATTTTGTAATTATTTAACATTCTTTGTACTTTCCTATTTGTTTTTGGCTACATTAAAGCATTTTTTGGAAAATATACAGTAAGGTTCCATATTACCACCCGATTTTCTCTAAGCCTACTTTCGGACTTTTTGTACAAAAGCCTTCAAAAACCATACTTATAATTACACTAGCGAAAAATCCAATTAGGAACATTNCGAAAAGGGGATTTTTCTCCAGACCTGGAGAAAGTTTAGGGCCCTACAATGATTACTATCCACTATTTTTATTAGAAAAAAGCATTTGACTAATCTTTATTAATAAAGAAACATTATACATATTCCATTTGTTTAAAAAAAGGGCAAAAGTGGCCCTCCAAAGGGCCACTTTTGCCCTTTGGAGCACAAACCCTCTACTCTCTAGGCCCCACACAAGCTCTCGGTTAATGGTTCTATACAGAATTTACTAAATACTATAATTTATTTTATACTTATCAAGTTATACACACTTAAACTATGCAGAGTAGTGTGAGTTCTGTTAAATTTATGTGTTATAGATAAAAAAAAAAGTAATGCAAAATCTCGATTAAGTGACATAAAATTGGGGATTTTATTTTATCTTTAGCAGGTGCAACAGAAACAATGTGTAAATCTGAAAAGTAATTTTCGTGATTCTTGGAATCTAAAAAAATTCTTATCAAAATGGGCGAGATCAGTGACACCACTTCCATATCAGTTATTGACCTTGAGATTCGCTATCCTACAAGGATAACTCGTATTTTAATTTCATTTTCTCTTTGTTTTATTTATTTATTAATGATTATTATTTAATATTTTTTTTTTAATAAGAAATCAAAAAGCTTTATTCTATACAAAAGTTACGAATTTGGGATTCTAGATAAGGTTCGATATAGGGCATAAATAGAGAAGGAAGGCCCATTAATGTTTCTATGTTAAAAAAAAAAAAAATCCCTACCTTTCCCTGATAGGATTTTGGACCCCCTCCGTCCATTGAAATCAATGCTATTAATTTTAAAATTGCTTAATAATTCGTTTAAATTAAAAGAAAAATAAGGAATGCCAGTTTTAGAATTAATTAAAAATTAAATAAAATTAATCGTAAAATTATTTAAACATTTAAAAGATAAAAACGTTGTTAAAATTGACTTCATTAACTTTAATTGCCATTATGAAAAAAGAAGAAGAAGAAGAAGAAGAAGAAGAAAAAAAAAGAATAGATATTTGGCTTTAGTTTCTATGCCAAATCGGTCTATAGATAACACGTGTTTTGCACATATTTGAGCATGTTAACATCGAATACAAGAAAGAAGAAGGGGGGAAGAGGGGAAGAGGGGAAGAGGGAAAAAAAACTGTCAACGTGCATTGGATGCTAAGAGGTGGAAAACGATCACGTGACAGAAGTATCTAAATGGTCTTCGTTTGTTGGTTGATGGAACCCGAGACATCGATCGTTTGTTGTCGATCTAACTTAAGAAAAGTTTTTCATAAATTTAAGCAAATAACGTGTTATTCGCTCGATTAAATTCGTTAGAAAAATAATAATAATAATATGACAAAACGAAATTTGTTATGGTTATTTTTCCTTTTATTAATTGCAAAAATAACCGAATCGAATCATCGCAAAGGACAGGTGAGTATATAAATTAATGTTAAATTCTTTTTAATTTTACTACTTCGATACCCTTCCAGAATGTAATTAAAACACTAGTGTTAATATAAGTGTGTACTGTATCGACCCCCCTATAACACTGTTGATAATTCCATTTTATATGAATTCCTTGTTGTACGAGTCACTTAAATTTTACAAATACGTGTGCCGGGTTGTGAATGGCTCACGTATTTGTAAAATCTAAGTGACTCGTACAACATGGAATTTATATAAAACGGAATTATCAACAGTGTTATAAGGGGGTCGACTGTATTCTTTAATAATTGAAGTGAAATTATAACGGGTATAAGATTATTATCTTAATAATTTTAATGGATTTATGTACTTAATATGTTATTTATATATCTTTTAACTAAATTAAAGTATTTTTAAGCTTTGGTATATTGATCTCAGAGTCTTTCTACTGCAAGAAAGTATTGAAATTCCACTTTGGATACAGAAACCATTAAAAAAAAAGGGAGGGAGGGGGTTTCATCGATGGCAAGCTTTCAAAATGGCGAAAAAAAAAGAAAAAAATGCATGGAGTTATGTTATTCGGACGTTGCGGGGTTATACTTTGAAGTGTTACGGTGACAATCGAACATATTTTATATTTTATCGAAGTTTTAAAGCATCGAAAAATATTCGTCAAAGTGTATGTCAAGTGGTACTTGATCTATCAAAAAGTGGTTCTCGTGTCATTGTAAATTAATCGGAAGTAAAAATTAACAATGAACAAGTGTTATATTCGTCATATTTTCTGTTTATTTAAACAAATTTTGATATTTTTCGCTTTTAGATCCACTCGTAAAATCAATGAGTATGAAACGTTAAGATTGTGAAATACGAGATGTTCGAAAGATGATCTCAAATTATAAATAGGAATGTTAATAGCTACATTATATATATATATATATATATAGGCCTATATATATATAAGAGGAGGGATGCTGCCGGATGAACGTCTATTTATTGTTTATTCAAATAAAAAGATAGTTTTACTGCAAACACGGCATGCATCACTGGAAAGTAAATATTCCATTGCTAATTTTTTCTCCATTATTCAACTGTTTTTTTTAACACGCGTGTCCGCTGGTAGGATACAAACGGGTGACTTACCCCCCCCACTGAAACAGCCCTTCTGACCTCGTATAGTAGTATAATTTTAAGCAATAATTATAATAGTGGGGGTGCATTATAACACAGTAAAGAGTGGGGGTAATTAAACACAGTAAAGAGTGGTGTAATTAAACACAGTAAAGAGTGGGGGGTAATAAAACACAGTAAAGAGTGGGGTGCATTATAACACAGTAAAGAGTGGGGTGCATTATAACACAGTAAAGAGTGGGGATAATTAAACACAGTAAAGAGTGGTGTAATTAAACACAGTAAAGAGTGGGGTGCATTATAACACAGTAAAGAGTGGGGTGCATTATAACACAGTAAAGAGTGGGGTTAATTAAACACAGTAAAGAGTGGGGTAATTAAACACAGTAAAGAGTGGGGGTAATAAAACACAGTAAAGAGTGGGGGTAATAAAACACAGTAAAGAGTGGGGGTAATTAAACACAGTAAAGAGTGGGGGTAATAAAACACAGTAAAGAGTGGGGGTAATAAAACACAGTAAAGAGTGGGGGTAATAAAACACAGTAAAGAGTGGGGGTAATTAAACACAGTAAAGAATGTGGGGGTGCATCCCTTTGCCTCTTGGCAAAGGGATGCACCCCCACTCTTTTTGTGTTTACTTAGTAAATAAACAATATATAACTACATTTTAATGATATTATAGAGTTAAAATAAGTAATGTTTTAATGTTTAAGGCATACAGCATCAAGTATAAAGTCGATAATGAAATGATACCCATACGAATAGAATTTGATGACATTCGACAAGTAAGTAAGACTTATTGATAAATCAATTGATTTTATAATTGTATATATATATATATATATTTATTTATTTATTTATTTATATTACTTTATAGGTAGAATACGTAATGAATCTCCATTCTGATAAAGGAGGAAGGAATTCTGTAACGTTTTACGATTTCAAACAGGTCAGTTTATTATAGACTAATTAGTTAGAACAAGTAAAGCTATGTATCACTTAAAAGAGGCGTATTTTGAAAAATTAAGTGTAGGTTGAGTATCTGTCAGTTATCAGACAGACAGACGGGTTAATGAAAGTTTTTATAAAAATAGAAAAATTAATTTGAGCTTGATGGATAAAATTATGTAGGAGGTTTTCTTTAAACTGTACACTACTCTCTATACATATGGCAGATGTAAAGAATAGATGACTGTTGATTAATTCAAGGTGTGATTTTTTTTGTTAGTCAGACTTTGTTTTTGTGTTTGCTTGTAGGGTGTCGTTATATACAAAGAACTGACAGCTCGAGAGTGTTATATAGCAAGATTGACCTATGAGACATTGGAGAGAGAGAGGGCAAAGCTTGAGAGAAAAAAGGTTAGTGTTTTTTTTTTTGGCATGGAACAGATAAAAACTAAATGTGTCACATAAATGTAGGCCTATATATTTTATATTTATATATCTCTTTTACTTATAAACAACACAAAATTTGAATTAAAAAGCATATAAATTGTTAAAATCTAGGTCATTTCGATTGTAAATGTTGTTTTTTTTTAACATTAAAACTTAAGAAAATTAATTATTTTTTTAAATATTTACAGAATTTTATTATCGATTCGTCCAGTTTAATAACCGTTTATGCTAATAATAAAGCAATTCTTCCAAGTAAAATGAAGAATTTCGTTGGAATAAGAGGAGCAAGATTTTGTAGAGGGATGCAGACGTATTTAATAGAAGATAAATATAATCAGCATCGTAAGTGTAATATATTTTACACGAGAGCATTCATTAAACAATCATTAAGCTTTCATTAAACATTTAAA
The DNA here is from genome assembly GCF_000671375.1 of Centruroides sculpturatus. Taxonomy (NCBI): domain Eukaryota; kingdom Metazoa; phylum Arthropoda; class Arachnida; order Scorpiones; family Buthidae; genus Centruroides; species Centruroides sculpturatus. Next base: position 410,730 of record NW_019384879.1, read on the forward strand.
TGAGATCGTTAAGCTATAAATTACATTACTAAAAGAAAACAATTTGCATATACTTAAAGGTTATATAAATAATTGTAATTAATTTTTTTTTTTACGTTTTAGTTCGATCTAAAAGGCAAGCTGGTCATTACGTACAACGTAGTTACGGTCATTACGGTCAACACAACACAAATTACGCTCATTACGGACACGAAACTTATACAATTGGAAGCTACGGGATAAAGGATGCATCGGTTAGTTTATTAATATAATATATGAAATTTTTATTTATTTAGAAATAAAATTAAGAAACTTTTTCTCATCAGGTGGACGAAAAAAACGAAGCAGATGGTAAAATCGCCTCACAATTTCCGGTCTTTATCTTACTTCCCCTATCTCAACAATCCAATATTCACATTAAACACAATGGGGGTTATCATTTACAACTTCCTATTGGACAAATAAAATCGACTTATAATGGTAACATCAACGAAGGACAGATAAATAAAGAAATAAATGATAAGCAAACCAAAGATGGTATGCATTCTTTCATACAGAATCATAAATGGTTACCGATTCAAATCGACCAGAACTCGACCAATGAAACCAATAGTTTTACAGGAATGATAATAATCCCCGGGCTTAATCAGAATATTTTATTACCAAAAAATAATCAACTATGGAACCATAAAAAATCCGAAACTACAAATAAGAAGGGAGTAAACATCGATGTCCATTTAAAGACCAACTCAAATAACTCGACTGCTTATGGAAATGCACAGATTGGAGGTCATCGTTCGTTTGTATCTGGGAATAATTTAGGTAAAGGTGCTTTTACGGCATTATCTCGATTAGATTCGAGTGACGTTAATTTATATAATAAGGTACAGGGTAACGTAGAAGAAACAGCAGCTGATGCATCGGCATTAATACCGGGAGAAGGTAATGCAAAAAGTATGGCAAAAGCTTCAATTTTAACTGGTAACACGTCTGCAGAATCGTCTCTAAGTTTTCCAACAGGAGATTCAATCGCACGAGTTCAAGGTAATCACAAATTAAGTAAAGCTCAATCTCAAGCTCGTAGTAACTTCTCTTCTAGCGGAACCCACACCAATATAACTCGAATTAAATCTAAGACTCATTCATTAAAAGGTGAAGTAAATGCTACTGCTAGATATATAAATCAAAAAGGTAAATCGGAAGCTTCTCTACGTAATGAATTCTCCGGAACTTCTTCTTACGCGAAAACTTTTGGACGATTTCAAAACCAACCACTTAACTCCGCTCCTTATTCGCCCGTCACCGAAACGAAGTACGTTATTCATCCAATAAATTCACAGAAACGTATGAGTAGCCTATTTTCTAACGTCCCATCACGTTCGTCGAGTGATATTTTAAGTCATTCTTCTCAATTTCTTGATTTAAAATTAAGAAAAATCCCCACAGAAACGAAAACTTATGAGATACCATACGACGTCCAAAATTCTTCTAAGAGATCCATCAATTTTAAACAAACGACTCATTTATTTCCAGATATCAAATACCCTAACATCACCGTCGAAAATATTTTATATCCTCAATATCTATTAATACCTTCAAGATCGAGAAACACAGCCGAAAGTATATTACACACTACGGTATATCGTCCATCCCTCTCTAAAACTCGTCACAATACCTCTTCTGCCTCTAATCATCATCATCATCAACATCATCATCAAAATCGCTCCGAAATTTATCCGATTTTGATCCGTAATCGAAATTTATTCTTGCAACGTAATCAAACGTCAAACAATCAAATTAGGCATTTGTACAATGCTAGAAATCATAGATTAAAAATCATAAAAAACACGCGAAAAAATAAAATAAGACCAAATATTTATACGGAAGAAAATAGAAAACAAGTCAACGATATGAAATCTAAAAATAATTTTAGAACTGATGTTTATAATAAAACAAAAGAGAGAGATAAAACTCATCGTAAACACGTCAATCCTTTGTTATTAATACGAATGCAATGTTGCAGATATCCATTGCAACGGTCGCGTTTACACTGCTGTTCAAGGAAACCGAACGTTAATTTCAATCAATATCATCAAAGATCGAGTGCAAGATCGAAATCGAAATGTCTTACCAATAAAACATGCCATTTTTTATACAGGACTACTCAGAGAATTCAAATTTGTAAAGTTGAAGATGCAAAAATGTGTTGAGGAGGAGGAGGAAGAGGAGGAAGAGGAAAAGGAGGAGGAGGAGGAGGAGGAAGAGGAGAAAGAAGAGGAGGAGGAAGAGGAGAAAGAAGAGGAGGAGGAAAAGGAGAAGGAAGAGGAGAAAGAAGAGGATGAGGAGGATGAGGAGGCAAAAAAAATTGAGCCATGCGAAACTCTTATTAGGCTGTGATTTATTTTATTGTTTTACTAATTATTCAGGTGTGCGGTTTCTTAATTTAAAGCAAATTTATCAGCTAATTGGCTAATTAATTTTGTTATTTATAAATGTTATTGATGCATTTTAATTAAGTAAAAAAAATAAATGTCTGACGCCTACATTTTTTTTAAATATTAAATAAATTTTACCATTTTTATCGAGTGTAATAAAATATTTCATCATAATCGGTTTTCTATTTCGCTGATCTCTTAGTTTACGTCATTTTTCGTAGATAAATGTATAAATTCCTGACCTTTCGTATACCAAAACGGACATTGATCAGGCTTTATGAAACGTTCTGGTATGTTAACGAGAGGATTATTGCTCATAATTACAATATAAAAAGTCAAAGTTCGCTCTTATATTAAATAAATAAAAACAAAATTCTTAAAGATACTATCGATACTTTTTGTACAAACTTATTATGCAATGTAATTATGAGTAGATATAAACGTTTAAGTATACTCTTGGGTAAATAAATAATTAGAAGCAGTTAAATACTATTTATGTAATGTTTACATTGCAAACTTATCCGGTTCAAGAGCAATCTCGTAGAACCACATCAAAAATCATTTATTATTATTATTATTTTTTGTGTATTAAATGCTTCTATTGGGAGATTTGGGGGTGGCTCTCTCCCTTCTCCTCCCAAAATCTCTCGTACGTCACACTAAAATACACTTAAAACACGCGATTAAATTCTACACTTTTATAGGGTTTCGGTTATGTTTATAGGGGTTTTTTAAGGGATTCCACCCCCTAAAAAAGTCATTAAAATGGGCTCGAGTATGTCGTCAAAGTTTCAACCTTTTATCTTAATTAGAAGTGGATGAAATTTGAGTGTATTTGAGGGTGAGTTAAAATGAAATACATTTAATCGATTAAGTTCTCGTGTTTTTACTAAATTCCCAGACTTTAAAATATATTACAAAATAAATATCTAATATGCTATTATCCAGGCAGGAAGTTAATAGAATAACACTCTTTTTATATGAAGTAATAAGTAAATAGAATGACCTAAATTCTAGAAGCTTATCAAGTCGTTAGTACATTTCTCCGAATAAAGAAATTCTTAATTTCTTTACATATATAAGAGGGAGGAAAAAAAGAAAAAGAAAAATTCCAATAGTCATTATACGTAATACACAGATAAGAGTTAAGTTATGTTTTAATTTTGTTTGGTTTTCGTCCTTGACAAACGTTAGAAATCTCTCCCCTCCCACCTTCACTCGGACGTTGATCTTTGAACCTGCAGAATGCGAACACGGCTAGTGGGACATCCGTCCTTAAAAAAAAAAAAAAAAGAAGTTGCCATTGAGTGCACGTCATTCATTGAACTGTGTACAGCTGGAGTGCATCCATTAGCACTTTATTAAAACTGCAGCCACAATGGCGCTTCTCTTCCATCACTAAAAGTGAATCTCTCGGTTGCTCTGCACGTACCCTTTTTCTCGTCTAAACAAAGTACCTATATACTCGAGTATATTAACTCATAGTTTAATACGATTTTTTAAATTATTTATTATTATAATTGTAAGATTATTAGGAGAAAGATGGGCAATGACATCACGAAACAGAATGGAATATTGTGGATGTGTGATTGTTGTGGTTAGGTAATAAACGTGGTACGAATATATTTCACTCGTTTCTTGTATTTCAAACAATACTAAATGACGAAAATTGAAGAAAACACAATAAAGAATTCCAAAAAATCACAAAGTAGAGGCGTTAGAAAGCGAAAAATCTAAGAAAACCCAGACAAAAATGCAAAAATTGGTCACACAAAGACTGCAGAGGTTACACCTCTGCAGTCTTTGTGTGACCAATTTTTGCTAAATACTATTGCCTCGAGGGATCCGAGTTCGAATTCCATCCAGACTAATTCTACATTTCTGTTTGGTTTGGTTTGGTTTAATGGAAAATGGCAAGGGAATGTCATCCAGTAGGACTCTCTATAGGAAACTGGATCTCGTTTAGGTGTTAAGACACGCAAAGACATTGGGTAGGCCCCGCGACTAACCAGTGTTCGGTGGTTCTATCCACTAAGCTACTGGTGGACATTTTACATCTCGATTCGGGTGATGATACTTCCCATCTTTCATCGATACTAAATAAATTGTGTGTTAGAATCGTTTGCAAAAAAAAACAATTTATTTTATTTATATAAATATCCGAAAAAACAAAAAAAAAAAAAAAAATGTAAAACTTAAAATGCGTATTTGACCCAGAAGCTATCGAAAGAAGGGGAGGAAAAAATGTAAAAAAATCTGAAAATACCAATTGAAAGGGAAAAAAAGAAGGGGAAAAAAGTCAAAACATTTACACGAGGGATTGCAAAAAACTTTAAATGACAGATTTATTTCACTGATGGAAAGTTGCCATGTGTTTATCTCCAAAAATTATCAATAGATCTTCCGAATACATGTAAACATAGTAAAAGAAACAATTTTTTTCAAATACTCCCGTTCTGTTTATTTGGGGTTGTAGTTATTTAACTACTTGTTGACAATCCCTAGATCAATAAATCTGTCATTTAATTCTAACTTGTTAGTCACAATTTATTACTTCCAATTTAACAATCAAAATCATATTATCGCTACTTAGTACACTTTATTTGTCTATCTAAAACAATAGTAAATTCACTGTTATAATAAAATTAATTTGTTATATTGTTATACAATATTTTCGACTAGAAAAATCACCGAAAAAAAAAAATCTGCCTGATTTAAGTGAAACTTTCTATCAATGGTAACTTTTCTATGCTGGAAATGTTTCTTAGAAAATCGCCTGGCCAGCTTGGGTAGAGTTAAGTGGGTAAGAGCTGACGACAGGGGAGGAGGGAATTTGCTATATGGTCCATTATAGGGACCAAGGGCCCTTATGGGAGCCGAAAGCCCTATTTTAAATAAATTCATTTGTTTCTCTGCAAGTTTATATCACTGTGGTGTGAGGAGGAGGAAAAATGGCCCCCAAATAAGACTGGAGAATCGGATCTGATTGGGTCGTTAGGTGAGGAAATGTGGTAAGGGAAGCCACAGGGCTAAACGGGGGAATATGGGGTGATATAAAACTAACACACTAGAGTGACTAGACAGGGAGAATGTTTACTGGATGCCATTTTTTTGGTTGATACGCACGTTAAAGTTAGTGGCCTCGTCTTTTTTTTTTTCTATTTTTTTGTATAAAATGGGGGTTGTACAGCTCGTAATTGTACAAATATTTCTGAAAAAGATTACAGACCGTTCATATTTCCAAAAAATGAACAAAGGAGGAGAATATAGATAGGAATAGGAATAGGAAGGAAAGGTAATGCGACCGTCCTCACAGATATAGCCACATTGAAAGAAGGAGGGAGGGGAGGCAGGTGTCTAGGGGAGAGGGCAAGGAGAAAGAGAAGAAGAAAGGGGGAAGAAGAGAGATCATAAGCGCTTGAAGGAGTCCGTTGATAAGGACCAATAGAAAAATACAGGCAGAACAAGTAATACATGGAATAAACAATTCATGGTTTTACAAAGAAACACGTAGGAAATACAGAGACAAATTGGGATATTATATTGTAAATAATACTAAAAGTACAGATAAAAATACAAGAGAAATATGGATGATTACATACAGGAGACCGAGTCATGATAGATTGTGAGTAAATAGTATAGAGAACAATACCTTCCAGCGATAGGTAATCCGATAGGCTAGAGACCGCTAGAGTACACGACAAAACGGGCAGAAAGGACAACAAAGGTAGCCATACCCGGTGGGTGGGTTGAGGCTGACAGCTACATCATAAGAACAGATGCCTTCTGGGGATGCAGTTTTTTAGTCCTGAGTATTAGTGGGTGTTGTTGTTTATCGTTGGTCGAACTTCAGTTTCTCGTGAGCCTTCCTGGTGAATTCTACGAAAGCCATGTAGATATTCTTGTTGATAATGTTTTCAGGTGAGCAAGGCCATGTAACTCCCTCGCTGATTGAGGTGGAGATGAGGTGGTTCCGGGTGTGGGAGAACAGTGCACATCATTTATGATTGTGGATCCTCAGTGGAGACATTGTCGCAAGGGCAGGTCCCATCTCCTTGTTTAAGAAACCTAGCGAAGTAGGATCTGAAACACCCATGCCCGGCTATAAACTGGATGGAATGAAATCAGGAATGATGTGTTGGGGAAGCTTAATATTTTGCAGAAACTGGTGGGTAAGCCTACCCTTATTGCTTGATGTCCACTGCTGCTGCTAGATGTTGTTATTTTGATGATAGACACAGGAAGGTGGAATACGGTCGTAGGAGATTTTCCCTTTATCAGTGGCCGCCTTTTTTGCCAGAAGTTTGGCCCTGTCGTTACCTGGGTTATCGCTGTGAACCTGTATTCAGCAAAGATGAGTGCTGGTAGCTATCTCAGTGGAGAATATAGATACAAAACTGTAGTGAGAAATAATTGCAAACTGTTGCAATTTGGTGAAAAGGACGAAAATAACAATACAAAAATACTTTTGATAGAATATTCAGGTAATATTTGTGATTGGGCTGCAATTTGAAAAAAACTGTAACCTATAAATTCCCACTGTCCGCTCTTTGCTTGTCTGTCCTTTTTTAATCTCGAGAACGGAGAAAGATAGATAAAAATCGAGACCAGATATGGAAACCTTAGGAGCCGAAAGCCCCGATTAACTACATACGAGCTTCCTATTTGCACCGGAAGTCACGTTATTTCCATTCAAAAATTCCCCCTCCCCAAAAGGAGTTAGATGGCACGACTCTCTTGCTGACAAGAAAAGTATGATGTACAGAAGCAAAACAGTACTAATTTGAATTAATAATTAATTAATTTAAAATATACAGTATTTTAAATTAAATAAATTAAAAATCGCAGCCCATTTCGTATTACAATTGTCAAATGTTTTATATTTTTGGTGTTAAAATATGTTAATAGAACATTCTTGTATTAATCCTATGGTCAGAAAAACCAAAAAAAAAAAAAAAAAAATCTAGCAACGAGAGTTGCATAACTTTTCCGGCTATTATTAGTTTTTATTTAAAAAAATAACTTTTATATTATTAAACTAAAATAAATAAAATAGTGTGTAGCGCCATGTTTTCAAATTTTGTTAAAAAATCTTTTTATATTTTTAATTACTATAAAATGGCAAAATGCTTTATTTTGAAGGTAGGGTGAGTTTTATAAAAGAGTGTAAATGTTAATAATCAATAAAATCTTCATTAAGTCCTACCTATCTCGAGATATATGACCCCCCCTCTCGACCTTACACCACCAAAATTTAATAGCATCGGAGTCAAATTTGACACGGTTCCTAAACTTACGTATACAAAACAGCCGGGGAAAGTAAAATGGCGGGTAATCATACCTGTTATTTAGAACTGTAGATAAAACTACTGAACAGTGGAAGTCGGTCGCGGGTTCGGGCCTCACCACAAACTTCATTTTGATTTCCATTAAAAGAGAACCAAATTTAAGAACAGATTAACAAAATATTTGTTGGATTAATTACACATCAGGTCAACAGATGTGTTGGATCTTTAAAAAACTAATTACTATACGTAATACAGTCGAGCCCTGTATAACACTGTTGATTATTCCGTTTTATATGAATTCCATGTTGTACGAGTCATTTAGATTTTAGAAATACATGTGCCGGGCTGTGAAAGGCTCACGTATTTGTAAAATCTAAGTGGCTCGTACAACATGGAATTCATATAAAACGGAATAATTAACAGTGTTATAGGGGTGGTCGACTGTATTAACATATTTAATCGCTATAAATGATGTATCTTTATGAAAATTTAGGAATTTGTAATACATAATTACCAATATACTTACCCAGTATATTTTAAATTTATGTTACACTATGATTTTTTTCCTGTATAATATATACGATATGTATATAATTTATCTAATAAATGGCCTTATTTGTTAATGCTACTGTCATTTAAATTTATTAGAGAAGACTTAATTCCTGTCTTGAGAAATGTAATCCCTTCTAAACTTTATAAGAGAGCTGTGTATTTATATTATATATATAAATAAAAATTACTAACAAAAACTCTAGTACATGCATGAGAAATAAAAAAAATTAGAAAGTTCTAGAGATGTAAGTGTTTACAACTCTTTAAAATTCTATCTTCAATAATAATTTCATGGAGGGTAAGAAAGGGTTATTGAGCAGATTATGGATAAGAATGTTAAATAATTAATTATAAAATAATTTTTTAATCTTTAATTTATTGTATTATATTAATGACAAGACAGATAAATAGCTGATTTATTGACTGACAGACATACAGGGAATTTATAGGGTCAAATTGTAGATGGCTTTTTAATTACTGCTTACTATTAATTTTGAAAAATCGTATTCGAATAATTGCTTTTTATTAATATTTATTCTTTTATCTAATTTATTAGACAGTAATGTAATCAGGGAGAGGCCCAGGGGGCCCGAACCTTCTTACCTTTTTAAATATATAACTGAAGAAAAAAATGTAATAAGTACAGGGAAAAGATTTTAATGTGACAAAACACACTTACTGTATACACACGAATATACAATAATGTATATGAGTTTATAGAGAGAGTTTGAGTTAAACACCCTTCTCTCCTTGATCTGTTGTTTATTGATTACATCAATAAACAACAAAATCATCTTCCGAATCAAACATTTGATCAATAATTAGTATTTTCTTTGCCTACTCTATAAAATGAGATTTCCCAGTCTCCATCAATAATTTCCTCCTCTTTTTTTTTGCATCCTCATAATCTTATTTTTATGTAAAATGTTCTTATAGAGGTTCTATAAATTGAATTAATTTGTTTAAAGATTAACTAATTGTTAATCTTCAAGCTAATTCAATTGATACTTTACGTTGGCAGAAGCTATAAAAAATCTGATACATCAAGCATGATTTCAGTTTATAGATTCAAATATTTCTTTCATTTATGTCCTGTGTCTCGTGAATTGAAAGTATTCAATATTGATAACTTATTCACAATTTTGTTTGTTTTCCTATTTAAATACCTTTCTGACTTCAAAAATCAAATTATTTCTTCTTGATGCAATTTTTAACAACACACTTCTTACTTTATTTTAAAATATTTTATGATTTATCCTTCGCTTCTATTCCATTTCTTTAATCTCAATATGTAACCGGTTCAAACACCGTTACTGTCTAGGAATTATCACATCCACGATTCCTTAATTATTAGCCGATCAACAACTTTAATTTACCCAAAATAAAGAGTTACACATTAATCTTTTATTTTATCAAAAGATTTTATTTAGACTTTCTGAGTTCTAACAGATGATGTGATCTACATCAATTTATATCACTTAATAGCTTCACAATTTTACTAAACATATATCTCAGAATATTTTTATTTATTTTACATGTCTATACACTAAAAATATTAAATCTTATGTATCGTTTTTATTACTAATTTTTCTCCTTCAATAGTCATACTTTGAGTTTAATTTAGTTAATAACTGGAAAAGGATTTATTTTTGATTTAAACAAATTCGATAGCTTTATAAGCTGCATTCAGGTTGAAGCACTAGTGTGTCCTAGAATGCTTTATTAGCTCTAAAATTAAAGTCGGTGCCTCATTGAGGTGAACTTGACTCTCAAGATGACATCAACATGAACTGTACACTAGTTTTAGGTTGCCAACATGAACTATTTAATGTGCTTTAGTGTGCACTAGTGCTTCAACCTGGATGCAACTGTAAAAAGAATCCATATGTTACTTGCATAACTGTAAATATTCTAAAAATAAAATTATTTTAAATTAATTTAATTTGAATTAAAAACTAAGTTTATTATAATACTTTTTATTATATTTAATCTTCTAAATATCATTAATAACATCAAGAATTATAAACAATTTAAATACATTCCAGTTGTTAATTACAGGACAACATTTAATTTTCACTTCTAACAATGGAATAATTATTAATATTCTAAATAAATTTCATTTCTCAAATGCAACATATATAACACATTTATCTTAAAGTCTATTTCATTAATAATGAGAAAACTTAACAATTTCTAGTAAATATATATGTATTTTAAAGTTTTTACAATTTTTTTTTCTTATAATATAAACATAAATTCTACATATGTAAGAAATCAGACGCAGGTAAGGAATGGCAGATTTACGAAAACCAATTCCGTCTTAGGATATAAAGTGAATCGTGAAAATAACACACCTTTGATCTGGTTGACTAGATGGTTAAACTTGGCTAAACAACAATTTAACCAGGAAAAACTCCTCATACACAAGTAGTTGGATGGAAGGATATAAGAAAGCCCTGTGCATGAGCACTATAATAGACAAATTTTGTACCTGGGGGGCTTGAAAAGCTGTGGAAGAGATGATGTAGTGACTCCCTAATGGACTTTTCTGTGTTTCATAAATTTGGTGAGTTGCTGTACATCATTCCTTTGATGACTTTTCAAGAAGTTTGGTTATAAATTCTACATAATTTTACATAATTTAATTATTATTTTATTAAAAGAATAATAATATACTTGATTTGTGGAAGATCAAATCAGTAATTATTCTTCAAAAAAAATTATATATCATTTAATTATTATTATTATATATATATGATATTTGGAAGTTTAGTTGCCAACTTCTAAAATCATACTTCAGTCATATCACATAATGATAATGTCAGAGTAAGATCACAATTTTTCTCTATAAATATATAATTATCTTTATCATCAGTTGAGTATTTCCTCCAAATTAAATTAAGTTCCAAAACTCTACAAAAATATGTCTTTGTTTAACAATATTTAATATTGTCAATATTCATTAAAAATTATGAAATATATACCCATAAATTCTTAATATATAAACATAGAATTTTTCTAAAATATCTCTTCTAAAATTTTGAAAATATGTATATTTATTAATTATTTTATATAAATTTATTATTCTATATATTTACATTAGACAAATTACCTTTCCAAAACCAGCAAAATATTTTAATTTCTAGTGCTTTCAATCTTAAGAAGTTCATCTTCAACATAAATCAAGCAAATGCATTTAAATTTGAAATTTGTTTTTATGTATCCTGGGGATGGTATTTTAAAATCGAAAGTATTAGAAATTAAAATATTTTGTTGGTTTTGGAAAGGTTATTTCTCTAATGTAAGACAAATAACCTAAACAAAGAAAGACTCCTAACTGATTTGTTAATGTATTTATCTATATAGGGAGAAGGTGGTATTATGGAACCCCTCCATTTCAAACTGATAATAAAGGCGAACTGTAGCGGATTGTGGCTGAACTACACTAGGCAGACATCCATAGCAAGGGGAAAACCCATTTTACTTCAGTTAAACGGTTATCCATAGTGAATTAGCATATTTGTGTTTTCGAAATTCGAAAGTTTTGGATGGTAAGTGAATTTAATTATTTCTAAAATATAAATAGTGTAGTTGTAGGTTCACTGATGCATGTATTCCATTCCAGAAACTTAGGGCTACATATTAATCTGTGTGATGTTCACGTTTTTTAAAATTTGGTCTTGACAGACATAAGTTAATTCAAGATAGCGATGCGTGAAATACGAACCCCATTGATGCTTTTAATATGGAACCCGTCTAACTTTTGTAAAAGTATGTCGTAGATGAATGAAAAAATAGAAGGAAAATGAAAAAAGTAAAAATAGGTACCTAACACTATAGGAGCATTATATTTGTGATTTTTGTAAATGATTAGCTTCTTCTTTGTACATTTCTTTATTATTATTATTATTATTAAATCATTTTTGCAATAATATATATTGGAGTAAATAATTTTGTAATTATTTAACATTCTTTGTACTTTCCTATTTGTTTTTGGATACATTAAAGCATTTTTTGAAAACATACAGTAAGGTTCCATATTACCACCCGGTTTTCCCTAAGCCTACTTTCTGACTTTTTGTACAGAAGCCTTCAAAAACCATACTTATAGTTACACTAGCGAAAAATCCAATTAGGAACATTTAGTTTAATAGTTACCAGTACTTTTCGCACAAAAAATGTGGGTGTAGTTATGATACCTTGTTTACAATTCACTATAATGAAAATGGGGTTCCATAATACCACCTTCTCCTCTATATTTAGTTTAGCACCATATCAAATCACAGAATTGATAATTCACCTACTGTATGTTAATATTTTTTAATTAAATATTACTATACAAGTAATTCAAATACAGTATTTAATTGTAAAAGTAGTTTGTTTATAAAAGTTAAGAAATTTTGCATAGAAACATTGCATTTATATTTCTGCAATTTAAAATCTTTGTACAAAACAGTATTTACTGTAATACAGTTAATATTTGATAAAAAATAATAATACAGTAATTTACAATTTGACACAAAATTAAGAAGTTGA
>NW_019384879.1:423535-432238 GCF_000671375.1 Centruroides sculpturatus
CCATGTCTAATCACCAGGAACAACTATTTCCATTGCAGAGACAACCTTTCTTTAGAGGCTATGCCTCTGCACGAATATGTAAAACAGTTTAAAATGTCCACAGGTGACAATCCCAACACAATTAAAAATGTAATTCTGCCAGCCCATTTCTACAAACAAATATTATATTTTTAATTGTGTTGGGATTGTCACCTGTGGACATTTTAAACTGTTTTACATATTCGTGCAGAGGCATAGCCTCTAAAGAAAGGTTGTCTCTGCAATGGAAATAGTTGTTCCTGGTGATTAGACATGGCAAGTAAACTTGGACTCGTATCCAGATGAATTTTATATTTTATTAAAAAAGGAATTATAGATGTAAAAGTAGTACTTTTTATCTGGTTTTTGATTTTACAATACAGACAATTAATGTATCCTTAGAAAGTTAATAAACATTTTCATTCTGTGATATACTTTGGTTCACTTGCTGTCATGAAATATTTGTGGAATTTGTTCAACAGGTCAGAGAAGAATACTTGTTTGGGTCATTCACCTACAATTAGTTGATTACTCTCTTTCAGAGAGTAATGAAATTGTTAATCAGAGAAGTCAGCCAAATTTTCCAATAGAAATCAAAAACACAATAACTGTGTAATAGTCAAAAAGAAGATTATACAGATATACCTCACCTTACATCAGTAATTGGCTCCAGGAGAGGCAACTTAAGTCAAATTTATTTGTCGCTAGGCTAAACCACAAATAACCATTCCTAGTTTCATATTGTATTTATAAGTGCATTTTTAATAATATATGGTTAATAAGAATCTATTTTAAGCTTACAAACAAATAAATTTTAGTTTTTAATATAGTACAGAAAAAAAAATCTAAATTTACGAATACATGTATGTACATACTTGTAAATGTATATGTTTACAATTTGGCGATGTTTACAGTACATTGCAGACTCTTTACTTGTGAATGTGGTTTGCTCTAAGACATTATAAAATATGATGATTTTGTAAGGTTAAATAACAAATACAGTTATTAAAATTATTTTGCAATAGTAGAAAATAAACAAATTTATGTTAAATTTACCAATATCGAGTGGCACTGACAACAACGCCAAACGGTAGATATTGGAACTACCATGGAAAATGTCAATATTGAGCTCTTAAAGACCGCTAAATAAGACACCACGGAGTCACAGATGCTTTTATATTTCATTCTCTAGGATTTATGACAATTATATTAACATTTACTGTAAATTTACATATTTTAATATGATTTTATGCACTTTTAATGCTTTTCTAGTGATATTACAACTTAAATATTTGTGGCGGACAGACGTAAAGTCGAATAAAATGACTTAAACTTGATTTTTATTTTTTCATGTATTTTTTTTGACAAACGGCGTATAATTGAGAATGACTTAACTCGAAATGACGTAACCCAAGGTATACCTGTATATAAAATCCTCTTATCTTAAATTTTTTACAATTAATATACTCAATAAAACTATAATAAACGAATTTCATAGAAAAAATTTAAACTTTGTATATTAAATAATAAAATTTTACAACTAATATATTTAAAAGAGNTTCTATATTATTATTCAATCATGTAGATATAGAAGTGAATTTTTATCAAATATAGTAGAACCCTGATTATCCAAGGTTCTGCAAACCTGTAAATGAATATATTACTTTTCTTATACTATTATAATTCATAGTCTTTGCTGTGAGTGCACCAAGTTCATAAATACTGCAATACTTTTAACCTCGACCATATTGAGTAAATGGATGATGCTGAGGCAACAGCAGAACATTTATTATTTATTAGTTATTTTGGCAAAAAAAGAGAGGAACTGCTATAAAACAAAAACGCAAAGACATTTTATAAAAAAATTAAAATAACAACATATATTATGAAATGGTTTGTTTCTATTATCTTTTATAATTTCACTTCATATGAGATAAACCATTCATATTCAAATCTAACTATAATAATACACATTTTTATTCTTGAAACTATTCTATGTATTAGCTGTATAATGATTGGCATAAAAATATTGTTCTTATATATGATTAAATTTAATAAAGTGTAAAAGGAGATTTAAAAATGATAGCATATAAATTATTTATATTTGTAATTTTAAATCTGAAATGACCATGATCATCCATTTTATCAGAGTTTTCAGTTATCCAAGGAAGCATCAGTCAATACTACATTGGATAATCAGGGTTTACTACTTTATATACTTTATTACTACATTACTTTATATAAAGATTTTCTTATATCTAAATAATACCTGCAAAAAAATATACAATTAATATTAGAAAGTTATCAAAATGTTGACATCTTCTTACAAACTTCATTTCATTGCAGTGGAGAAACTTTATGTGGAATAAGACCCTTGCTATAAGCACTTCCAACTTCATGATAAAAAGCATTCACTGAAAAAGTAAATCATATTATATAATTAATCAAATGAATAATTATAAGATTTAAAGTTAATATAATTAAAATAATAAGTTTTTAAACAAATTTTTTAAAATAATAAAACCACAATTAAATTAATCAGAAAAATTAATTTGGATATGAGTAAAACAAATTCCACAACTGTTAATTCATTGCATTTTTTGATGTAAAGCAATAATAATACCATTAGAAATACAGTCAATTCCGCTTAATTGGGACATATTGGGACTAATCCATTTTGGCCCAATTAAGCTGCTGTCCCAATTAAATGAACTAGTAATAAATTCTAAAATAAAATATGTAGGTAAATAAATAAGTAGGTAAAAATATTAATTAAGTACCTATTTTAATGCTTTATAAAACCAAAATACTGAAAATATTTGTACTATAAATTTGCCAGACTCATGACAATAGATAACTGATTCACAACACACTAGCGTTGCCAAATACAGTATTAGTAGTGACATACACAAGGGTTGGCCATTCGATTCATTCCTGATTGAACGATTTTTCCTTTCTCCCTTTTTAGTTAGAACATGTTCTAACTAAAAAAGGGAGAAAGGAAAGGGTTTGACCAAAGTCACCTTATGGTCTTCCTTTCAGCATAGTTTCCTTTATTTGAAGATGGCCACTTTGGCACAAGCGTCCATAGAATCCACCAGCTCCAGACACTAGTCTCAACGATCGGATGGCTGTTGTTTGAATCCAGATGTAATTATGCACACAATACCGTCCAAGGAAACTCTATCTGTCTTCCAACTCAGTTGAGAGACCTTGAAAAATTGTTGAGGGATCTTTGTCCCTTCACTTTTAAAGGGATCGTCCAGTCCAATCCAGAGCAGGGTCAGTAGCTCGTATTCAGGTCTATCTCGGACGGGGTCCCCATATGATATGTCCCATTAAGGTGACCCCTCCAGAAAAACTGAACTGCCCAAGCTAAAGACAAAATTGCTTTGTCTATGCCAATCGTTAGGTCTACGTGACATTAGTGTACTCTACATAGTGTCTACATATTTTCAGAAGATCCCTAAATTATATCAAACCTTGCTAAATTCCTTTTTTGTTACTGTCCCAATTAAGCAATTAAATTATGTATTAATTTATTAGTTTGATTTCTGTTCTTTGGTATTTGGCCCAATAAAGCAGCTGTCCCGATTAACCGGTGGCCTAATTAAACAAAATCGACTGTATTTCAATGTTTCTCCATCTAAAATGATTGTATGTTGATTTAATGTTGATCAGTGTTAATAAAATGCTGTATTCTTAATGTGCTAATAATTCTATATATCATATAGGTCAGACTGTTAATGTGATAAAAAAAAAATGGAATGAAAAAAAAACCAGAGATGGTGTAAATCTGAATGTTGAAGTGAATGTATGGTGTCTTAAAAAGGATACACTGAAAATGCTTAAAAAACTACTTGGTGTTATTTATCATAACCATGTAAAAATAACCATAGTGTATTTAGATATTGAAAACAATGTAATGATGTTTTCTGTGGCCATGTATTTTCTAAGTTCCAGGATATGTGATGATTTCCTGGACTTAGAAAATACATGACCACAGAAAACATCATTACATTGTTTTCAATATTTAAAATATTTTTAGAAGACATGTCATTACATAAGTGAACATTCCAATATACATCATCGACACTTAGAATCTTTGACAGACCTGAAGCAGGTTACCAAAGGAGTCAAAAAGTTTGCCAGAAATAAAAATAAAGACTGGAATTGTATTAAAAGGTGATTTTCAAGTATTTAAACATTATTCTGGCATTGAATACTATTAAATTTATTTATAAATTTTGTTTGTTGCTTTGTAAAGTAGGTGTTTTTTTTATGCCTGAAATGAATCAAGAGACAAATGATGGTCTCAACAGCAGGTTCAATAGCAATTGATGACACATAGATCAGTGGCTCATTGAACTGGATGGTCAAAGACAACCCCAATACTCTTCGCATGGTTCTTCAAGTATCAGTAGTCCTTTAGACTCCAGCCCTTCTCAGTGGTGAAAAAAATCACAGGTCTTTGCTGGGATCAAGTTTTGGCAGTAGCATCCAACATGTTCCACTTCTCCACAATTGAAGCGTGTGAGGTCTTGAGCAGAGTCCAAAACCTCAACCAAAATCTGTTTTAAAGGAAAAAGTTGTTTTAGATAAAATATTCTTAGTAAATAAAATATCTTGAAAAAGCAGATCGGGAATTCAACTATTTTCTCCAAGAATTACGAATACAGGAAGATAGGATGTGTAATAAAACCAAATGTCACTTGAGTGCAGCTGGTAATATTTACAACTGAGGTAAAAATGCTTGACTGAATTATGGCCGGATTTACAACAAATTCAATAAACATTTTCAGCTGGTGTCCGATCTACGAATTCTGTCTCAACTGGCCCTGACAACAAACTAGGGGCCAATCAGAAGGATAGAAGATGGAGATCACAGCCAACCAGAACATCTGGTCAGGGATGCGAGACCTTTAAGAGGCCTGAATTCAAGGAGAGTGAGAGTTTTTCTTGCCTCAATGGGTCAGTTGAGATTTTCCTACCGAGTTAACTGAAAGGGATTCCCCAAAGACCAAAGAGATTCTCCAGCTGGAACAGATAACACTGACCCTGGTTATGAGAACCAACAACTGTGTGCTTTGCATTATCCACCAGTGGACCATCCATTCAGAACTCTGATTCACTGATAAGAAGCAATGAACTTTGGAACGTTATCATCATATGAACATTGCATCCCGTCCAGACACTGTTATCACATCGAATTAGTTTTTAAGGACCAAAGGAGATCTCCTCTCTTGTGTAACATGTCTTTTGTACATTAATAAATGGGTGTTAAATGTAAATGGAGAGTGTGCCTCTGTGTCTAACGCTACCACCCACATATGCAGTTCACACCTTGCCATCCTGAATGACACCTCCTCCTTAATTAGGGGAAGTCTCAATTGCAATGTTAGGAAATATCAGGTCCACAATAAGACATAATGGGGTCCTTCACAAGAGATGGGAATTCAGTCAGTGGTTCACCAGATGTTCATGCATCATACTTCAGCAGGGTGACAGGGTGACTAATCTATGTCAATGGTAGTCTTCTTGACATTTCCATTCGCTGTCAATGAGACATTTCTAGTTGTACAGCTATCAGTTATGGTCATTGAGAAAAATTTTCTGCATAGTTTTGCAGCTCCTTTTGAATAATTTCTTGGATCAGCATTACCATGTCACTCTCTCCATCAACTAGTTCACTGCAGTCGTGTTTGGAAGCTGACAAAAAGTTCTTGAATAACTCACTTAACAATAATAGGAATTTTCAATTCAGCAGCAGGTTGACAGAAATTTGACTGTGGTAGAAATGTTGATGATAATTATGATGGAAAATAAATCTTTCGAAACTTCCTGTATCAGATGTTCTAAATCCTCATCATTGCACATATTTGGGTCAACACTACTAGGCATCAGATAAAAACATCTTGGATGCAGAATTCACTATCCCCGGCTGCCTGTTGAGCTTGGGTTTTAAGGTGAAGTCTTATGTTTCACATTCTCTTGACATAATCCAAAGATGTTATAGAAAACACTGCAAAATGTCAAATCACTGACTCAACACTCACTGTTGGAAAACAAGTGTTGAGCATTTCCTCTAGGAAGAAGTAGATGCTTTCTTGCTTTGTTCTTTGTTATATTGAATAATGTTCTAATCAACAATTACATATCTTTGTTTCTCAAACCTCTGCAGATTAGACAGAGTTCTCAGACCTCAGGTTCTCAGGAATTACAGGACATATAGGAATTACAGCCCTTCTCAGACCTCAGACTCTCAGAGAGTTCTCAGACCTCAGGTTCTCAGGAATTACAGCCCTCCATTTGATCTTTGCTACCACAACTATTGATTTAGATATAACCATACAGTTTGGCATAAGTTAGTTAAAATCTTTTATCAGATTTTATCAAATATGTTAATACACGTTTTCCAATGGAATATACACAAAATATAGTAAATCAGCATAAGAATAAAATTTAGGATGGCATATGTAAGTTTATGTATAGAAATTAAAATTAAGAAGAAAATCATTTTAGGGTTCTCCCAATTTATTAGAGATATTGACATTAAAATGATGTATAACCAATAAAGTTTAATAAGTTGTTATATCACAAATCAAGGATTTAATCTTGGTGTTTATCTGTTGCTTATCTTTTTTGCATAACACTTATTTTTTTGTATTTTTATCAGACAGGTGTAATTTTTATTTTTTTTTGTTTGTTTTTATAAAAAAAAAGTACTTAAAAAAATCTATCTATATTATTATGGTACCAGGTCATTATAGTTTGATCAGTGGTTATTGCATATTTATTAATAATTATTTGAATTTCATATATTGTTTGTTTAATTATTTGAATTTTGTATATTGTTTGTTCATTTAATGTATTTCTAGTATTTTATTACCTAAACAAAGGGTGAAAAACCTTGTAATAAAAATAAATAAAATATATTCAACATCTATATTCAAAATGTATTGATATTAAAAAAGAATTTAGCATAGTATAGTAATTAGCAAGGTTGAAACTGAATGTTGAGCAAGATTCCACTAACTATTCAAACACCACTGTCAAATTTCTAGGCTTACAGGAAAGCGGCGCTGAACACCTGACATACATGTTTTCACGTTTAAAACTTCAGCCTCAACCTCGCTATTATTGTAGACAAATCAGACAATTGGGTTGACATTTTAAATATACTATAAAAAAATCCAGTTATCTCAGAATTTTAAATTCAAATTGAAAACTATGATTTAAAAGAGTAACGTTAAATATGCTTAGTACCACTTTATAATTTTAATTTTATCCTGTATTAAATTTGAATACATTTGTAATTACTGTAGAATATTAAATTACATATATAAATTCACAACTATTCTGAAACAAATTAGGTCAAAGTATTAACTATTTTCATCACATTAATTTTAAACATTTTGTAAATATATCTTAATTTTTACTCTTTTTGTTTTTTTAGTATAAAGAAACAATGAATTTTTAACTATATTTATTGTTTTAGTTTTTATTTTCTTAATCTATTTTAAAAAATTATCATATCAATTAATCAATGAGATCTCTCTACTTACTAATTGCTTTGTTTGATTCACTAAGCAAGTTTAATCTTCCAATTGAACAAATATCAAAATTTTGATGTTGCCAAAAGATAACAACTAGAATAAAAATTTTGTAAAATTAACAATAATTTTTATTAAAAATAAATTTAAGTTTATGGAAAATAATAAATACTTTTTAAATTACTAATATGTTAAAATATTAATAATTAAATATATATATTTGTACTTTATTATGCATATAATCAACACTATATCTAATGTAATATTGGATATGTATATATAAATACGTATCCTTCCTACATTGCAGTTTTATTCTAATATGGTTCAAGAATTGGGAATATCCCTCATACAACACAGTTTGAGAATAGCCTGGACAAAATATTGCAATTTTTAAGTGCAAACCCTGTCATTTGATATTTTTTTATTCAAACAAGCATGTGTATTGTCTCATATTTTCCCACAGATTTTAGAATATTGAAATTTTCAATGTTGTTTCATCCCTTTTGCCTGGTTTTCTGTAATGAGAACTGATTGTACAATTTTTCTTCTTCTTTGTCCTAGCTTCCTATTCTAGCTTTCCTATAAATCATGTGTTGCCATCTTTGATGATAGTGCTCTAAATATAGCTGAAAGATTTGCTATGTTTTATTTTATAGATTAAATTAAAAGTTACTATAAAAAAGATTAAATTTTTTAAAGGTAGGCAAATGAAAGAAAGTGAAAATTGGATATTAGATAATTATTTAGGTATTAGATATGTGAACCAGAAAACACCACATGGTCAGTCCATTGGTCAGGTGCAAACTCGTGACCAATTGCTAGAGTTCAGTAGTTTTATCCACTCGGTCACTGGCAGGCATAATGTCAAAATAGAAGCAATTTTCATTAACAACTGTGTTATAATGGAATTATAGATTGTTTGTAGAAATGGGCTGGCAGAATTACATTTTAATAAAATATAAAATTCATCTGGATACGAGTCCAAGTTTACTTGCCATGTCTAATCACCAGGAACAACTATTTCCATTGCAGAGACAACCTTTCTTTAGAGGCTATGCCTCTGCACGAATATGTAAAACAGTTTAAAATGTCCACAGGTGACAATCCCAACACAATTAAAAATATAATATTT
>NW_019384879.1:433065-452138 GCF_000671375.1 Centruroides sculpturatus
TGCCAGCCCATTTCTACAAACAAATATTATATTTTTAATTGTGTTGGGATTGTCACCTGTGGACATTTTAAACTGTTTTACATATTCGTGCAGAGGCATAGCCTCTAAAGAAAGGTTGTCTCTGCAATGGAAATAGTTGTTCCTGGTGATTAGACATGGCAAGTAAACTTGGACTCGTATCCAGATGAATTTTATATTTTATTAAAAAAGGAATTATAGATGTAAAAGTAGTACTTTTTATCTGGTTTTTGATTTTACAATACAGACAATTAATGTATCCTTAGAAAGTTAATAAACATTTTCATTCTGTGATATACTTTGGTTCACTTGCTGTCATGAAATATTTGTGGAATTTGTTCAACAGGTCAGAGAAGAATACTTGTTTGGGTCATTCACCTACAATTAGTTGATTACTCTCTTTCAGAGAGTAATGAAATTGTTAATCAGAGAAGTCAGCCAAATTTTCCAATAGAAATCAAAAACACAATAACTGTGTAATAGTCAAAAAGAAGATTATACAGATATACCTCACCTTACATCAGTAATTGGCTCCAGGAGAGGCAAC
Organism: Centruroides sculpturatus; assembly: GCF_000671375.1. Taxonomy (NCBI): domain Eukaryota; kingdom Metazoa; phylum Arthropoda; class Arachnida; order Scorpiones; family Buthidae; genus Centruroides; species Centruroides sculpturatus. The sequence continues at coordinate 433,631 of NW_019384879.1, forward strand.
TTAAGTCAAATTTATTTGTCGCTAGGCTAAACCACAAATAACCATTCCTAGTTTCATATTGTATTTATAAGTGCATTTTTAATAATATATGGTTAATAAGAATCTATTTTAAGCTTACAAACAAATAAATTTTAGTTTTTAATATAGTACAGAAAAAAAAATCTAAATTTACGAATACATGTATGTACATACTTGTAAATGTATATGTTTACAATTTGGCGATGTTTACAGTACATTGCAGACTCTTTACTTGTGAATGTGGTTTGCTCTAAGACATTATAAAATATGATGATTTTGTAAGGTTAAATAACAAATACAGTTATTAAAATTATTTTGCAATAGTAGAAAATAAACAAATTTATGTTAAATTTACCAATATCGAGTGGCACTGACAACAACGCCAAACGGTAGATATTGGAACTACCATGGAAAATGTCAATATTGAGCTCTTAAAGACCGCTAAATAAGACACCACGGAGTCACAGATGCTTTTATATTTCATTCTCTAGGATTTATGACAATTATATTAACATTTACTGTAAATTTACATATTTTAATATGATTTTATGCACTTTTAATGCTTTTCTAGTGATATTACAACTTAAATATTTGTGGCGGACAGACGTAAAGTCGAATAAAATGACTTAAACTTGATTTTTATTTTTTCATGTATTTTTTTTGACAAACGGCGTATAATTGAGAATGACTTAACTCGAAATGACGTAACCCAAGGTATACCTGTATATAAAATCCTCTTATCTTAAATTTTTTACAATTAATATACTCAATAAAACTATAATAAACGAATTTCATAGAAAAAATTTAAACTTTGTATATTAAATAATAAAATTTTACAACTAATATATTTAAAAGTTATAATCATTTTTCATTCGATTGTTTTTCTAAAAAGAAATAATTTTATTAAAATATAAAATAAATATCAAGTTATTATATCATTATAGAGATTAAATTAAATCATTCAAAATCTTCAATTAATTGAAATTTGAATATCAAATAAATGAAATATTTGTCATATAACATATAATTTAAAATATTGACAATTCATTAAATATTTATTTTACATTAATTTATTTATAATATGTAATTATCAAAACTTGTAAATCAATTGTTTAAAGTACTATATAGTTATTTAACATTAATTTTAAATACTAATTACAGTCAAATCTTGTTTATATGTTTTTCAAGGAAACTAACAAATATATCTTACAAGTGAGGTAATATACAAATGAAATTATTTTTGAATTACTTTTAGAGTGAATATAGTCATTACAAAAGCAAGGCATGTCTCAAATTAACACTGAAAAACTGAATTTTCTCAACAAAGAATTTTCAATTTATTATATTTATTATATTCAATTTATTATATTATTATATTTATTTATACTATATGTATAATACATTTAAACAATATATAAAATGAAAAGTAAAACAGTGTGAAATTAAGTCATGTATTTTTAAAAAGTTTATCAAGTTTTGTTTATTTTTTTGTTTTTAATGGACTTGTCAGTCTGTTATGTGACATCCGTTGTCGCCTCCTGCCGAAATTCTGGTCACACGAAAGAATAAAGTCATCCTAAAGATTATCTCACACTGACAGTGAATAGTGAAAATGAATGAAAAAACTGGAAAGCAATTTTTATATGCATAGTGAAATTGATTCTTACTACAAAACATCGAAAGTAAAAATTTTTAATGTGTTAGATTGGTGAAGCAATTTGCTAAACAGGAAACTGTCAGAAACAGATTTATGTTATTTATTATTTACAAAAATCATACAACTGAGAAACATATAAACATGGTTCAGCTGTAATACAATAAATTTACCAGTATTATGATATCCAAAGATTGTCAAAAAAGCACCAATCAAGACAGATTTATGTTCTTCTACAAAAGAAGTTTTTAATTCAATAGCAGCTTTCAAACGATTGGTCCAAATAGCAGCATGACTGTTCATATTGAATATTTGCATCTCATAGATTCCTGAAATGAAAAAATAAAAATTAAAAGTTAAATATTATAAACAGAAAAAAAAACCTACATTTAATATGTTGTTTAAGATTTTTTCAAAATTTTTAACGTAACAGGTTATAAAACTTAGCACCATCTTTGTAAATATATAAACTGCAGTTAATTTCAAGAAACAAACTTTTATAAATTAATTTTTAATTAATAAAAGTTGATTTCCTAAAATTAGAAGCAATTTATTTCTTTAAAATTTTTATTGTTTAATTCATTTATATATTTTAATTTTAATATATTAATAACCATTAAATTTCTTTTTTTATTGTATTTACAAATTAAAATGTGTAAAATATTTGAAATATATTATGCACTAATGACGAGTAATGATTCCTAACTTGTGGTCTATAATGTCATAGACAAGAAGCCACAAAAAAATTCAAGATTTGTTTAGATAATTGTTCATATTTACTACATTTACTATAAACTGATTTAATTGTAATTATAACAAAATATAATAAAAATGTATACTAGCTACATACAAACATAGCAGAGGATAAAATATAAGTAAAATACAGCAAGTCCTTGTTTAGTATTTCCTCAATTAATGCTGCTTGAAGCCTAAAAATAAAAAAGCTCAAAATTTAAGCCGATTCAAATTATCATGGCATTTCATTAATTTGTATATAATACAATTATTCCCGAACATGAACCAATCAGCAAAAGATGGCAATTCATTGTAGCACTGTACTCTCCTTAAATTTATGTTTGTTTGGTGCAATTTTGGAAGAAATATAACATCACAGATGCCATTGGCAATATTGACTTTGCTTGACAAGAATTAACTGATAAATGACTTTGCTTGATAAGAATTAACTGATAAACAGTGTGTGGAAGAAGATATGGCTGGTGGTATCCAAGGATTCTCATGAGAAGAGCCTATTATTGACCAAATTGTCAACCTAATCAATGCAGCAAGACTAGGAGATGTAGATGAGAAGGATATTGAGGAGTTACTGCAGGTTTCTGATGAGAGCCTTACCAACGACGATCTTCAAGAACTGGCAGAACAAGGAATTCATATAGAACAGGAAAATAGTGATTCTGAAAACAAAGAACCCAAAGAATTTCTCTACAGATTTCCTTAGTAAAAGTTTGGTAACGATAACTGAAATCGTTGATCAAATTGTAGTGAATGATCCAGATTTTGAAAGGAGTGCAAAAGCAAGACAAGACATTTTGGACGCGATCTCTTGCTATCGACATTTGCTTAAGGAAAGAACAAATGAAACTACATTTATCACAAAAAACAAAAATAACTTAAAGTAAAATCTGTTTATTTTTGGTCAAGTGTTCCCCTTTCCCTATTTACTCTGTGTTAAAATGACCTCATTTAACGCCAATTCATTTAGCACTTTGTCATCTAGGAATGTATCCTCTGCAATAAGCAGAGTCTTACTGTATTTAATATTTTGGAGATTTCAATTTCTAAGATTCTCAGATGCGATGATGTCCTTTCTTAAAGAATTCAAAAAAATTTTTCTAACTTCAAAAGATGTTCACCAACTAAAAAACATCAGGAATCACTGTATTAAATTTCTTACTTTAGTTTTAACATGAAATATAAATATTTCACTCCAAAACCAGGTTCTCAGTAAACAGTATCTAAGTTCAATACAAATTTATGAGAGTCCTTTCATTATTACTAAATACTTTTTAAGCATTTAATAAAAGAATACATCTAGATAAAGATGAAAAATGAGTTAAAATACTGTAGTTACAACATTGCTAGAATAACTCATGATAAATAATGCTAAAAATGTTTTTGTATAATTTGTATTTAATCTTAATACAGAAAATCTAAAGAAATGTGTTCAGTAAAAGTTACAGATTGCATTTATAATTGAAAAAAGTTAAATCAATCACAAATAGGATGCTTTGTGGAAGACCAGATGCATTTTTAGTGATGGACAAGAAACGTGTGGGCAGTATTTGTAGATCTGGAAATACTTCAAGCCAATTGGAAATTTGGTAACAAGTGTTTCAATCTGACAATTTTTCTATGCTTGTATAAATTTATTTAAGGTTTATTAAAAATTCAATTAAAAATGGCTGACAATATTTTTACAAAGTAAAAAATACACAAAGAAACAAAAATGTATAAAGAAAATATATTAGATAGAAAAATGTCTTCACTTCTGCCCTTTCCAACCACCAGGAACTAACAAACAGTCTTCCTACTCCAGAGTCATAGCCAAAAATAAAAGATCATCTCTCCAAAGGAAGACTGTTTGCTAGTTTCTGGTGGTTGGAAAAGGTGGAAATAAAGACATTTTTGTATCTTCTGTATTTTCTTTAAATTGTAAATATACCATCTGCCATTTTAAATTAAACTAAAATGTCTTTATTATGTATTTTTTACTGTTGTAAATACAGTAGAGCATCGATTATCCAAATCAATTGGGAACTGGGGTTGTTCGGAAAATCGATGTTTTGGATAACCGATTATGTATGAAAAAATATATTAATTTATCCCATCTTGACATTTTTCTCCGTTGCGTGTCGCTTCGCGTTGAATTTTCGTCGATGTTAAGCCTAACGAAGACTATTGTATCGTTAAAAATTATTTTTTTATTTTGTACGAACAAAATAAATATATTGANTAAAATGATGTATAACCAATAAAGTTTAATAAGTTGTTATATCACAAATCAAGGATTTAATCTTGGTGTTTATCTGTTGCTTATCTTTTTTGCATAACACTTATTTTTTTGTATTTTTATCAGACAGGTGTAATTTTTATTTTTTTTTGTTTGTTTTTATAAAAAAAAAGTACTTAAAAAAATCTATCTATATTATTATGGTACCAGGTCATTATAGTTTGATCAGTGGTTATTGCATATTTATTAATAATTATTTGAATTTCATATATTGTTTGTTTAATTATTTGAATTTTGTATATTGTTTGTTCATTTAATGTATTTCTAGTATTTTATTACCTAAACAAAGGGTGAAAAACCTTGTAATAAAAATAAATAAAATATATTCAACATCTATATTCAAAATGTATTGATATTAAAAAAGAATTTAGCATAGTATAGTAATTAGCAAGGTTGAAACTGAATGTTGAGCAAGATTCCACTAACTATTCAAACACCACTGTCAAATTTCTAGGCTTACAGGAAAGCGGCGCTGAACACCTGACATACATGTTTTCACGTTTAAAACTTCAGCCTCAACCTCGCTATTATTGTAGACAAATCAGACAATTGGGTTGACATTTTAAATATACTATAAAAAAATCCAGTTATCTCAGAATTTTAAATTCAAATTGAAAACTATGATTTAAAAGAGTAACGTTAAATATGCTTAGTACCACTTTATAATTTTAATTTTATCCTGTATTAAATTTGAATACATTTGTAATTACTGTAGAATATTAAATTACATATATAAATTCACAACTATTCTGAAACAAATTAGGTCAAAGTATTAACTATTTTCATCACATTAATTTTAAACATTTTGTAAATATATCTTAATTTTTACTCTTTTTGTTTTTTTAGTATAAAGAAACAATGAATTTTTAANTATTGAAAAATATAAAAACAATAAAAAATTATACTTCAGAAGTTAATTTAGTATCAAAAACGTAAAATATTTGAGTAGCCCAAGACATAGCCAAAGATTGCAACGCCATAGCACTGGCGAAAATTTAAATTTGCTGACTGGAATTCTTTCGGATGATTGACTTTCGGATAATCGACGCTCTACTGTATTGTCAACCATTTTTAATTGAAACTATATTTTTAATTATTGGCTTGTCACCAGTAAACTTTTTAAACTGCTTTGCATGTTTTTGCAGAGATGTAGCCTCTAATAAAAGTTGTCTCTGCAGTGAAAGACTGTTTTTACTGGTGACAGGATATGATAAAAAGTGACTATATTTTAATTCTTCTACATATTTTTTACTATTATTTAAGGTGCGTTTCAGCTTATTCCTCAACAGGGCCAGAGTCAGACATAAACAAAGTAGATAATTACAATTCCCTAAGGTCCAATCTGAAAGGATCAATTTGTAAATCAATTTGTAAACTTTTATTGTTTTATATTTGAATTTAAGTGGTTAGAGTATAAAGCAAAAATTCTCTAAACGAATCAGCATTCAGGATTCCATTTATTGCCAACACCTGTAGAGTAAGGACAGAGGCAAGAATTCAATCAAATCAACCAGAAAATTATCAGTATCAGATTGTACTGACAGAATTCAGTATTGCATCATTTCTACTTTGTGCATTTGAATCTGATTACTAACAAGATATAAGGAGAAAAAAAAGTAAAAATACATTATAAAATTTTTAAGTAATATATATCTAAGAACTAAATTTCAGGGAAGTTTAATAAGTAAATGACTAAATGGCCAAGGCAGTTAAGGCATCAGCTTACTATTCTAGGAGAGAGTGCCGTTTCAGCAGTAACTGTTGGTTTTTGGGATATACATTGTCAAAATTTCATTATTTTTTTTTATTTCTTGTTTTAGCTAGTATTGTATGGCAGCATTGCAGGAATGGCATGAGGATATTTAAGGTGTGCAGACTGGCAACTTGATCTCTCTGGTTGGTGCACTGGTCACCTCAGTCTTCTCAGGAACTGCATGTGTGTAAGATCGAATCCAGGTGTTGAATTGTTGGAAGGACCTTAGTGTAAACCAACACATGTAGCCTACTTGTGAAATTTGTGTATATATTTTGTATATAAACTTACTTTTATGTGTTTTTTCATTGTCTCCCATTGTCTGTGGTAATCACACTCCTACATTCCTGCAATTATCCTCCTATGGATCTTTGTGAATCCCACAAGTCAAACTGTCCTGCAATACCTGCTGTCCCACTGTGGGCATGACAAAACCCACAATGGATATAGAAAAAAGGCCTTCTTAGTTCACAGGGCAGGAAGAGACTGAAATTAATATTTTAGTTCCATAGAACTAAAGACATTTATTATGTTTTGGATTCTACTTTAGTTCTTGTTAATTAGAGAAGTATTAGTTTTATCTAAATTTGTATTATTATCTAAAATGTATTATTAGTTTTAACTAAATTGTTAAGATATTTTTTAATTCAAAATTTTTCATATTAGATTCTATTTTGTTCTATTTTGTACAGATTTTTCTAAGGATACAATCCTAGTGCTTTGAAAACAGTGAGAACTAAAAAGTTTTTTAGCTTTCAATAATTTTTAAAATATTGGTTGCAATTGAATTTCTACTGGCAAGAAAATATTATCTTATTCCAATCATTGACCTACCATTGTACAAAATACAACTCTAAAAAAGCAAGTCAGCATGGAATCGAAAATAGAGAAAACAGGTAAATAAATACATTGGTAATGTCATGTCATCCAATATATTGGTCATTTAATTTGTATTCCAACATGCACGATATAACAAGTTGCTATTGTACTTTCTTTTAGCTATTACTATTAATATACTAACTAATTTACCCTTTTGTGATGGTGTAATTAGTTGGCTCCATGGCAATAACATCATAATAGAATTTTTTTGATCCATCCACATTGGAGCAGCTTTCTTTATAAATTCATTTTGCCATTTCTCATCTTCAGCTAGTGCTTTTCTCACTTTTGTACGATGAGCGTAATTATCTACATAACAAAAGAAAATTAATTTATTTCAATAACTGTTTCAATATAAGTTGTCTAATTCTGAAAACAACTATCTCCATCCCGAAATATATCTTAAGAGAACAATAGAGAACATTACTTGCATAATTAAGTTAATTTCATGACATTTTTTAGAACGGAATTAATACACCCAGACTTTGTATCAACATTATGTTCTTATAAAGCATGATGCAATATGAAATGATGGAAATCAAAATACAATTTTCCAGAAAAAAATATTTTAAAACATTGTAAATTAGTCATCACTTAATAAATAAAAATACAAACATAAACAAACTTTCGTGTAACTCAATAATTTTATGAAGATGTACTTTACACAATATCTGAATCTTTAAGGTTTTGAAATTGTGACACCTTTTTTCTTCAAATAACTTCAGATAAAAAAGCCGTTTAACAGACTTTAAATAAATTTCTTCAAATTTATCAAAGCCTTAAAAACCTTTAATATGCAGTCTTTTTATTAAATCTTCTAACAGGAAAACCTTAGAAGATTTAATAAAAAGACTGCATATTAAAGGTTTTTAAGGTTTGGTTGTTTGTAAGTGCAGTTAGAGAAGAGTTTAAATTTATCTAGTCTGTTAATCAGCTCCTTTTTTATTCTAGTAAATTTATTTGTACCAACTGATTTTATCAACTATTAATCATGTTACTTTTAAACTTCTTTTTCATTCATAAAGATTATTCATAATCTATAGCTTTTCATGCTATACCAGCTTTCACAGATTTCTTAAATGTCACAAAGGAATCACTTTTCCCAAATTTGTTTTGTTAATACAGGGTTCTATGGCAAAAGCCAACAGTTTATCATAAAGTTCCTTCAAGCAACATTTGCTAATTATGAAAATTTTCCAAGAGTGTCCAGAGTTGTTTTGCAATTTAAAAAATGGCAAAAAAATTCTCAAAAAAGACAATGCCAACCAATAAAATGGTCCAACAAAGATGAAATAAGGATTGAAAATCATTCTATCAAAATGCATGTTCACAATTTATTCACTCTTCTAAAAGCTAGAAAAGTTTTCCATTGTAAATACCTCTGTAAAATTGTAAATGGTTTCATTGATCAAACTCAAGGGTTTTGAGATTGATTTTAATGTTTGAAGTTGGTTGTTTAAGGACTTTTTTAAATTGTTTCTAATTTGCTGTTTGTAAAGTCAATTGCATTAACTTTTTCATTACTCATTTCTTCTATCTATGTCATCTATGTCACTGTGAGGTCCAGTCACATTCAATGATGTAGGGAATATGATCAAACTAATGCTTAGATTCGAATGTTATACTTCTCATTTGACACTTGTGGAGATGAAGAAATTTGGTGCTATAAAACTTCTTTGTCACATTTCCTGTTTGATGTTTACATAAGGAAAGGAAAGTGACATTGATATAAAACTTTGCTTTTTACATAATATCTGGTCAGAAATGAAAAAGAAAATACTTTCTTGGGGGAAGGTGTAGCTCAGAATCTTGTGGACACAGCTGCATCCTCCCCAAAAGGGAAAGAGAAACACCATTTTCTCTAATTTACAGCCTATTGCTTGAGAAAGTGTAACTGAACCCTTTGGAGAGAGTTGGATCCTTATCAGAGGTCAAATTTAGACCCTAGCAACAGGACTGGGCCCAATTGGAAAGGGAGAAGAGGCAGACTACAACCAATCTGAGTCTGAATTTTGGGAAGAATTTTATAAAAATCCATGTTCTCAAGGTCCTTCACATCTGGCTTACAAGCCCAAAAGAAATCCATTATTTTCTTCCAAAAGTGACTGAGCATCTCTATGTGGTCGTATCTCCCACAAGAAGACCCAACAGTTCCTGGGGTCGACCATCTCTCAGAGAAGGACTGATGGAACAATTTGATTTCCTTGCTCACCTTCATCCCTCACCACAGTGGACTAGAGTTGGAGTTCAAACTTTGTTTCCCTTCCTTATATGTATCATATAAACTCGTGCAGTGGGTGTACGCTCTTTTAATTCACACTCTAAACGCCGCATATTTAACGTGCTTAGTATCTGTCGAATTCTTTGGGATGATAATAGGTTGATAAACCGGTTTACTAAGCCAAGCAAAAAAGTTTTTTTAGACAAATTATAGTCTCTCAAATTTCAAAACTTTGCCATAATACAAACTACAATTTATATAGCCTGAAATGTAACCCAAAAGATTCTTAAAAATATTTTTGGAGACAACTGATTTCAGTATTAGATAACATATATATTATCTTTTAAATTTACTCATTTTATTTTCAATTTTTCAATATATGTATATTATAAACTTACCATATTCCCAAATATGAACCACTTCATTCATACCACCTAATTCTGATGTCCAAAAGCCTGCTAATTTTGAATGGCTTGTTCTTAAATGCATTAATTCTTCAGTCATTTTTACAAATTCTTTAGTATTTTTTGGATAGAGCGTGTAGGTTCTCAATTCATAAATTTTCCCTTGTGGAACAGTAGAATCTTCTTTAATATTTCCATATTTTTGTAAAGGTGGAACAATATTTCCATTACTTAATTTACAAATATTTACGTTCTGATAGATATTAATGCGAGTTGACAGAAACTGTTAATTAAAAATTTTTTAAACTTTTTGTTTAATAATTTTAATAATAATTAATAAATTTTTTAAATAATTAAATTAATTTTAATTTTATATTAAAGTGTAAATATGAAACCATAATAATCTTTAAATAATTTCCATATGGAAGTTATAGAGTCGTCCATTAATTACATGTATAGTTTTTGACACACTCCCTCTTTTTGTACAATGATATACTTTTGGCAAACCTCTTCCCCTTTAATTATGTGTACAAAATTCATGCACCGTCTGACATTGAAGAAATGATTTAAAAAAACTTCTGCAAATACTTTCTAACTGAAACTTTATTCACACAACTAATAAGTAGGTTTATAAGAACAGATTAATACATTCCTAATACAGATATACCTCGACTTACGTTGTTCCCGATTATACATCGTTTGTCAAAAAAGTATATGGAAAAATAAAAATCAAGTTTAAGTCCTTTTATTCAACTTTACGTCTATCCGCCACAAATATTGTAGTCGTAACATCACTAGAAAAGCATTTAAAGCACATAAAATCATATTAAAATATATAAATTTACAAGTATGTACTATATTTACAGTACATGCATTCGTAAATTTAGATTACTTTTTTCTGTACTATATTAAAAACTAAAAATTTTTTGTTTGTAAGCTTAAAATAGATCCTTATATTAACCATATATTATTAAAAATGCATTAATAAATAAAATACAGAACCGGGAATGATAATTTATGGTTTAGCCTAGTGCAGGGGTGGCGAACCTGTGGCACGTAAGGAGAAATCATCTGCACGTAATGTATCATACGATTTCTGTCTTTTTCAATCATCTTTTCGGTTTATCACCTGATCATCCTTTTTTTCAATCAGCTTTTTTACATTTATTCTAATTAAAGCGTATTCGTTTAATTTCTTTAAATATCGTTATTCGAAGTCTGAAACTTTGGCACGCATAAACATCTTTAAAGCTAAGTATGCTTACAATATGGCACGCGAACGTAAAAAAGTTCGCCATCCCTGGCCTAGTGACATATAGATTTGGAGACAAGTAAATTCGATTTACGTCGTTTTTCGACTTACATCGCCTCTCCTGGAACCAATTACCGACGTAAGGTGAGGTATACCTGTACAAATAAAAAAGGTCCCTGTATATAATAAATTACCTTCCCTCCCAATCATATACAATAATGTATTTTTTACATGCTTCTTAAACTGTACATGTAATTAATAGACAGAATCATATAAATATAAGTTTATTTTACAAAACTTCAAAAATACATAAAATTAATTTAGCAAAACCATATTTCTAAATGACAGAAAAAATATTAACACAGTGAACCATTAAAAATACAGAGTAATTTGAGCCAGACCAGTCTTGATTTTCAAATATATATATAAATTAGCATTTAAATACTCTAAACTCCAAATATACTGTCCAAATAAACTCCAAAAACACCTAAATTTGAATTTAATGAATTTAGGTGTTTTTAATTTAATTATTATTTTGATTTTTTTTTGTAAAGTTTTAAATATTTAATATTTCAATAATATTGAAAATTAGTTTTCACGATGTTAAAAACTGAAATTCTTACTAACAATTGTTTTCAGATTTCATTTAATTTTAGAATTTTAAATATAATCTTATTTGTAATAATGCTGATAAGGAATTGTTTCTTTAGTTCATAGATCTTTAAATCCTTCCAAAAATTTATAATTCCTAGTAACTTAATGTTCATGTAAAAATATTAAATGTATATATGTAAATGTCATGCCAGGGTTTAAATTATTCATGTAAACGATATACAGATTCACATAAGTGATGTTTGCTTTTATATATTATCAACAATGGGCTATTCATTGGTGCATTTCTCCTACCCCCCCAAAAAAGGGTATAAAATTATCTCAGCTCCTATTACAGATAAAACTACAGTTCCATTTGTAAAGCTGTAGAGCAGGTCAAGATTAATACATTCCATATTTTGTTAAATTAAAATGAGATAAAGAGGGCCTGCAATATACCCCCAAAAATTTGAAGGGTTGTGTAAGTTTGGTTTTCCTGTAGTGCTGTACTGCTTTGTAAGTGCTTGATTCTCAAGTAGTTTGTATATATATACATATATAAATGCAGCTGTCAGCAAAGAGTACATTTTGTTTCATTAAAGATATCATAGGACAAAAAGAACACTATAATTTGGAATCCCATTAAAATGAGCAATTTTTTATCATATTTTTAATTTATTTAATTTAAAATATATGTTCCCCACCTCAAATTAGATGTGCCTTGCCCCTGTACACCATACTTTTCCTGTTAGCAATAAAGTTGTGCAGGTCATCTATTAACTGCTTTTAGGGAAAAAGTTTTGAATTGAAATAATGTGACTTTCAGTTTTCATCAGAGGTTGATATATAGTTAATTGGGACCTCATGCCCCTAAGGCTTCCATATCTAGTCTCAGATTTCATCTATCTAACTTCATTCTCAAGATTAAGAACAGAGAGTGGGAATTTATAGGTTATAATTTTTTCAAATTGTAGCCCAACAACAACATAAATTTGTGCTATTCTTTAAATTCTACAGGTTCAATTCAGAATCTGATCAAATATCTATAAGCCCTATCCATATAGAGGGTGTATCAGAATGACGTTTTAAAAATTTGGGGGATTGTAGAGGATGAAATTTTGAACATTTTGATATAAGGAACCCATACCGGAAATGTGATATAAAGTTTCTACAGCGGTAGGAAGTGCTTGACCACCCTTCACTTTGGTAGCTACACTTCCGTTCATTGACACCATGTTATTGTTCTTGACTTCGTCTGAGGTTATGTAAAGTCCCTTGTGTATGCAACACCTGTAGGAACAGTTCATGAGCTTATAGAGCGCATCTTTACAGAATTTAATACCATCAGAGGAGAGCGTGGCATGTTACAGAGAGTCAGACAAAACATGGTTCGTTGTTGCACACTATGTAACAAAGTTGGTGGTCATCACATTGAACATTTACTCTAAAGTAGTGCAGCCACTGATTTGATGTACAGTTTGATTGTACTCTATTGTTTTGTCAATAAAACTTGTCATAAATACTGTATTCTGCTGTTTCATTCAGCATACTGACTACAAAGTGCCAAGTACTGTAAAAACTTTATATCACATTTCCTTATATCAAAACGTTCAAAATTTCATCCTCTACAATCCCCCAAATTTTTAAAACATCATTCTGATACACCTTGTATATCAAACAAAGTAATAAGCAAAAATAGAATTTCCGAAAGTTATTTTTGTCTTTACATACAAAACATTATATGGTTAATATATATTTAATGGAAACTTATATTAATTATGAATTGAAACTTGAAATTTTTATTGAATTACTTTATGTTTTTGATTATTTTCTAATATATCCAGTATAACTTTTTGGGAAAGTACAGTACATGTAATATTTCCATCTATTTGAGGAACTTTAACACAATAAAACTTCAAAGCAGATAAAACTCTAACTTTTCTGTCTGTTTTCTCACAGATCAAAAACAAAAAATATTTCACTTAAACCCTATTTTTTTGTTTTTGATCCCCAAGAAAGCAGAGATAGAATGTGTTGAAATCATTGGAGAGATTAATTGAATGAAATTTCAGCTAAGCAGTAAGAACAATAGAAAAAAGAAAAGATTCAACAACATTAAAAGACTAGTCTTATAATGAGACATAAATGAGTTGCCTTGTTTAAATATTCTTAAAAAGTTGCAGTTCAATAACTGCTTGGTCACAAAAAAATTACAATTACAATTGGAATCTTTACCTGAACTTGAAATACTGCCAAGAAATAATTTTTTTTAAAAACATATCTTCACAAAATTCTGGAAATAAAATTGTAAAAATATTAATAAAAATCAGAAATTAACACTTTCAGCAAGAGCCGCATGTAACTCAAAAAGAGCAGCATTTGCTCATGTTTGAAACAGATTATGAATCTCAATATCAATATCTTTTGAACTTCGTTCTTTACGTTTGTGGACTACAAAACATTTTTTCTATTACAGCCGATCTCTATGTACAAAATGGAAAATATTGCATAATCAGACAGTTGATAAATATTAATGTGTAAGTTATCACGAATTATTTATAAACTCTTAATTTAGAGACTATTGTGAAAGAAACGTATTAAAATTCNAGAAAGTGACAAGAAATCTGGAGTTTCTCACCAGGTTCATCATCTTGTAATATGCCAACAGTAACATTAACAATGTAATGTTTTCCTGATTGGTTGTTTTGTCCAGTGTAACCCATACCTTATTGCCACCAACTGCATCTCTAATTCTTTTACTCATTTCCTCACAATAGTTGGAGACATAATGTTTCCTTAGAGTTGATTCTTCAGATATCGAGTGCAGGAGTACATCTCAAGAAACACCTTTGCTGTTCATTTTGCAGCATGTATGTCATCAGAAACCATCATATTGCATAATTCCTGGTTGAAGTTGAAATTTTTCTTAAATTAGATATTATACCACTGTCACTGACAACTAAGCTTTGCTGCAACTCGAGGCAGTGATTCTTTTTTTCACAAGCTGTTTGATTCATGGTATTGCAGTGTTGCTGTATGTGAAATCATTTTTGAGCTGACATCTTTGTCTCATAATTTGCAGAATAAAATCAGTCCATCTGTGCTGAAAACACTTTATCCAAGTACTTTTGCTAATTCCTGGACTTTGGAGCTGTTTTGTGGCTTCACTTCAGAGAAACTTCCTTCTTATCTTAATGTTAAAGAGTACTTTGAATCTGCACATAAAATAATAATCATTAATACACAAATTGTGTATTTGTTTATATACAAAAATTTGGTAGTATCCCATCATTTAATTTCATTTGGTAATATTTCATTATTTCAGTATGATCACCCAGCCCCCATTTTCTGATTGTGACCAAGATCTCATGTTTATGAACAACTTTTACCAAAGAACAACTGGTCTATGAGCCATGGTTTCACAGATATAGATTTCTGAAAGATGCCAGAAGTAACATAGCACACTGAAGCCCAGTTGTTCTTTCAGCAAAAATTGCCCAAGATCATGAGGTTTTGGTCACTATTGGAAAATGGAGCTGCGAGAATATTGAAAGAAAATCGTGTACCTTAGAAAAATGGTTCTATTTAATAATTGCAATTCAATATGAACTTTTCCTTAAGATTCTCTTTTCTAAAACATTGTTTAATTATCTTTCTCACAGTAATCTGTTGGATTATTTTTAAAGTATTTGATTGAAGATTACAAAATTTAAAACAAATTGAAATTTTCCAAAAGTGGAAGTAAAGGTTTGATCCTTACATGTCTCTCTTTTGAAAACACATGTTAAAACTTCTATTGTTTTTGGTTTACATTTTCAAAAGGGAGACATAACCATTGCCATGTCATGACACTAACTAGAGATCAACTTGGTCCCTAGTTAGTGTTGTGACATGACAACAGTGGACAAAATTATAAAAAAGAAAAACTGACAATTTTAAAACATGGTGTAAAGGCTATAAAATCCTCCAAATATTATCAAAAATGATGTTATGCCATACTTTGGTTTGAAAAGACCTGTCCTGAAATTTTAGCCAAAATATGGCTGTGTAAGACCTCTGAAAACTCTCTATTTATACTCAGCATGACCCAAAATGTGTCTGTGAAGTCAGGTGTTCAATTGAAAAAAAAAAAATATCACATTTCCTTAAAATCTGAGGCTTTCTGAAAAGGCTGTAACCAGCTTTTATGCTTGTGTTTTATTATATGAAAGTTTATAGATTTACATTTAGCATATAGCAAGTTATATGCTAACTAAATTATATAGTGGTAGAGTAATTTTTATAGATTCAAATAGAAAACCAAAATTCAAATGTATGTTTGGATTTTTTGCATCTAATTTTCATATTCACATATGATGATTAAATATAATTCATGTATGTGTAAATGAATATTAAAAATACACTCTAATGGCTTATTACTTGGGACCAACAGACAATCATATATAAAAAAGAGGTATGCTGCATATATAAGTGGGTTTTGTGTAATTCAGACTTTAGATATGTTATAGTTTTATTTAAATATAACTGAAATATCTTACAGTTTTAATTTGTTATAAAATTAGTTGACAAGTCCTGTCTGATTAATTTCCTATCTAATTGTCAGTAACTAACTAATGAAACTTAGTTACAATGTAAATGTTAGTAGCAACTTCATTTTTTATATAATAAAACATTATTTCCAAAAGCAAGAATGTTTATTAAAATGCACACTTTTCAATATTATTGTGAAAAAGAAATTACACAGATAAATTTTTAAAAAAATTTGTTTTTGAATGTCATTTTGTTTGGTTTTTCTAAAGTAACTATAAACATGAAAAAATTTATCCTAAATACTCTGTTTGGTAAATTCAATGTACTAATATTAACAATTATAAAGACATTTAAGAACAATCTTTGATAAGAATTTATAATACTTATTATTGTAATTGCATCAAATTTATTTTTTACTGAAATCTTACAAAATAAGGAAAACTTATAAAATGGTTAAAATGAGTAAATCCTTTATTGCTAACAATATTATATTTTTGTTGATAAGTTTTTTAAACCAAAATTAAACAAAATCAATAAATGATTATCTTCATCTAAGTGATGATTTAGACTGTGTGTAACTATGAAAATACTATCAGCAAAATTATATAATCAAATTGTCTTCAATAAATTTAACAGTAATGGCAATAGGTTGTATGTTACTATTACTGTTGATCCTACTTAAATAAATATCCATATTCACCCTAAATAAAGACAATTTCATTTTAAAATTGTCTTTATTTAGTGTGAATATGGATATTTAGTACTGTATAACTCAAATTTTTTAGAAACATCTTGTTTTCATTGCAAATTACATGGCTTTCTCACAGGAATTTTTGCTTCTTAAATTGAAGAAGCGAACTTGAATGGAACTGAAAGCGACTTAACAAAATAAATCAATTAAAATACAACAGTTTTCTAATACAATTGTTCAGTGATAATTTTCAAAATATATTGGTTGACTTTCTTAACTATTAGGTACAGTACAGTACATATTCACTTTTCTATTTAGAAAATAATTTTAGTTATTTATGACAATTATTTCAAATGTATTGGATAATGATATACATAATATAAATTAATATAATTAACTCTATGTATAACATTAATTTTTTTAAATTAAAGTTTAACATTTGTTGTGTTTTTTTAAAACATTCACAATCTTAATTCATAATCTTTGACACTTTATGTATTCTAAATGCTTAACTTACCTGATTTGCATTGACTATAATTTTTTTTTTTTTAAAGGTACAAAAATTATAATAATTTAAACAAAACTTATAAGTTTTAAAGAAATCGGCTTGAGAAATTGTTTCTATTTAAAACTTTTTTAATTATGGCTTTTAACTGAAACTTATCTTGTAATCAAGTTTCTTTTTTAAAGAAAAACACAACTTGGAACTTCATTCTTATTAAAACTTCATGTTTAATTTGTTGCAAAGGAAACAAATTTCTCATTCAAAAATTATTGATACTACTTTAGAAAATTGTTTCTAAAAATGTCTGTTATTTAATCTGCCTTGTCGGACTTTTTCTTGTGGCCTTTCGTTTTATTTTAAAAATTTGAATTTGTATGTTTAAACAAAAAAATTAAGTATGAATTTTGTTGTAAACATACTAATTAAAATTATTTTATTTTATAAAAAACTGTTATGTGAAACATACACAGATTGAAGTGTTAATGCTTTCATTAAATGTCATCCAGTCAATGTAGTCTCAACTTTTTGTTTAATGAAAGTAACAGTTAACTGCAATTATAATATACATACAAGTAAACAGGATAAAAATTTCAGTAATTAATTGCATAAATTAAATAAAATTAATTTTGATATGATTTCATCATTTTGTGTTTGAATTATAAGTGAAAACATTAATGATGATGATTAATAAATTTGGTCAACAACAATGTCTAGTAGGAACCACTGCAATATGCCAAAGTGTGCCATGAAAATTAAGTGTTCAGAGTCAAATGCTTCAAAACTGATATTTTGCTTTTATCATGGGATATTTTTCAAGCAGACATATTTGTTACAGGTATATAACAAGATCAATTTTGGTCATCATACTAAATGAAAAATATAAAAACTTAAATTTCAAGGCAAGAATCAGGTGTAACAGAAATACTCAATTAATGATGGGTTAATTAGACTGACTTAAAAGCTATCCATTAAATTAAACTTA